>NC_069502.1:248073523-248186023 GCF_027579735.1 Bombina bombina
TGTTTGGAGAAGGTGTCTAAGACGAATTAGAAAGAAATTTATCCATGTGCCACGTGTCCGTTAGTGATCGTGAGGGAGGGCGTTTTGAAAAAACGCTTATAAATGGAGAGGGGGATGATATTGCAAACTAACAAAAATGTGATAGTGAGTTGGATAATCCCAGGTAAGAGTATTCTGGGAAAGTGACAAAAAAAGAGGTGAGGGATGAGAGAGGAAAAAAAAAACTACTTAAAGTGAGGATGTGGTGATGTGAGGGAAGTGAAAAAAAATCTATATCAAGGCACACCGGCAAAAGAGAAAAAGACAGAAGAAAAAATACAAAACAAATATTTTAGTTAGACACCTGTTACTCTATGTCAAGATACAAAAGAAATATGGAGTACCAAAGCTTAGGCTATTCACTTAGTTATTATTTAATACACAATAGGGTGGGTACTTGCATATATTTTATTTATAAATGCAGGTATTCAGAATATGGTTTTAAACTAGCAAGAAAATGGGGCCAAGAATGTAAGGTGAAACTAAAGTATGTGGGGTTTCAGCAGAACCTTAGATATGTGTAGCAATCCACAATTCAAATAAGGAGGTTCAGTAAGACATTCAATCCCCTAAGTTATAAACCTATAAGAAAATTACACCTCTCTCTAGTATATGGAGGGGAGGGATCTATGAGAGATCTCCTCTTTTCTTTTTTATAAAGTAAAAAGTTTCTAACCTAATTGCAATACATGTTAGTGTGTGCTAATAATTCATTATTGAGGCTGATAGCAGAGTGTTTTTGTAAAGATCTTGTTTGTAATTATTTGCGTTTATGAAACAATCAATTTAGCTGTAGCCTTCCATCTTCAGGCACAAAAGTAAGAAGTAAAGAAAAAGCGGTATATTACAACATCAGAATAATTCATGGTTCATAATTTTGCTAGAAACAAAAGAGCAGGAATTTTTACCCCTAATTTCAACTGAGATTAATAACAAGTTACTTTAACAGGTTACATTAACTATATCAGCTTACATTTGTGGTTTATACACAGTCAATTTGAGAGTGAGTTTTCAGATTTAAGCAAGTATATATCAAGTGAAAAAGGAGCAATATAAAGTCCCCTCAAAGTAACTTAATATTCGTATCTTTACTAGGGGGAGAGATATCGGTTAATTACCCCTGTTTTATTTCCTTTTTCCCTCTTTCCTTAAACCTAGTTAGTTTTCTTTCATTACATTCCCTTATTACCTAATCAAGGTAAGGGAAAGAGAGAGAGAGAGAGAGAGAGAGAGAGAGAGAGAGAGAGGAGAAGGAAATACTGTTAGTAACTTGCTGGGGAAAAAGATAAATTGATGACCCTTACAGAGTTGCCAGTATTAACAGCAGACCAGTATAATTTCTTCCCCTTCGCCTTTAACTTTCCTCCCCCCCTCTTTCCTCCGTTACCTTTTCTTCAATTGACACAGTAACTGCGTCCACTTATATTCACTAAAGATAAATTTAATGGCTTATTGTATACTTTTTAAAGCAACCAGATTCAATATGGTGAGAGATTCTAAAATTAAAAAAAAAAAAAATAGTTCTGAGAAAGTTAATTCCGTAGGATTGTAAACAATCTAAGGCGTTTTGTTATATAGAAAGCGTAGGTAGTATTTTATACTGCTATATATAAAAAACTAAGTCACAGTGCAATCCTAAGCATATATTCTGAACAATTTTTAATAGTTAGGTCAAAGTCCTAGAGTATAGGCAAGAAAGTCTAGTGCTTGACAATTCAGACGATAAGGCATTAATCTTCAGTTTTCAACTCTTTGCCTTTACCCCAGGAAGAACTATGCTTTTAGTCCATCCTAGGAATAGTGTTCTTAGTATGGGGATAGTTAGCATAAAGGCCGGTAAAGTTCTGGTGGAAATTTCATCAGCAACTTAATTGTTGCAAAGGTAAGTTATTGTGGGGGGCACAAGTAGTGTTTGATACTATATTTAAAACACTGGGAGAACATAAGCGTATATCAGATGGATATCATGTACTTTACCGGCTCCTGTCCAGGTACACACAATGAACAAGAAAATTTCACTGGGACAGCAGACCCCCCCTCGCGCAGCATCGGTGGAGAGGAGAGCTGGGTATGCAGACAGAACTAGGAGACGCTGCCCGACTTCAGCAGAGGAGGCCGATGCAGGTACTGGATGAGAGCAGCAACCCGGTCCAAGAAAGGCAGCCGAACAGAGCGGAGCGATCTGAGCCCCTCCGGTGGGAGGGGATCTCAGGATCAATGAGGAACGGCACTCCCGGAACCACTACACTCCTCCTTTTCTCATTGCCAGAGACGTGGTGGACCGCAACACACAGCGGCTGACACGCAGCCGAAGAATATCCAGCAAGCCAGCAGCCCCTGCTCCAAGGCCAAAGAGACAGACAGGCAACTGAGCCAAGGTCCACCACAGGTCCAGGCAGGTGAGTTCTCCCCTACTGCTCCAGCAGGTCGAAGGGAGTTAAGACAAAGGGGGCCTCCGTCAAGGTAGAATTACTGGTATCAAATGAGCCTTGTCTCTTGTCTGTATAATTGAAGGAGGGCTACACCCAGGACAGGTATAACCTTCCTCACGTAGCACCAGTGAGAGAGATATGTAAGAAGGCTAATACACTGAATATGTGCGCTAAATAGAATTCTCCCTTCTGTTCCTTTTCCTCTTTACGATAAGCATTGCAGTGGGATACAAATAAGCGTTGCAGTGAGATACAAATATTGAATGGATATTTATGCGGGTATTTTAAACAGGATATGAGTCCTTACAGCTGCTAGCACACGCAGCTTAGTGCGTTGGTATGGCACTATATGGGTTCCAGTAGTGGTAAAGTTTAGCTATGCAAGCCGCCCAGGGTCTATGGGTTTGGGTGCAGAGTTCTCGACCTAGAGCATCTAGAACATACAATTTTAAACAACTTTCAAATTTACTTCTATTATCAAATTTCCTTCATTCTCTTGTTATACTTTGCTGAAGGAACAGCATTGCACTACTGGCAGCTAGCTAAACACATCTATTTATCCAATCACAAGAGACAAATGTGTGCAGGCACCAATTAGTAGCTATCTCCCACTAGTGTAAGATATGTACATATTCTTTTCCAACAAGGGATACCAAGAGAACAAAGCACAATTGAAAATAGAAGTGAATTTTAAAGTGTTTAAAATTACATGCTCAATCTGAATTATGCAACTTAGATTGCAAATAAATACATATGATACCCTGATTACATGTTATATTTACAATTATTCCTGCTCAGAATAAATAATACATTTACAATATACTGTATACATATAGTGGTATAAATAAACACAGAGATATGACAGACAACATTGTTTAGAACATAAAAAGGAGCTTAGGGACATGTAAATATGTTTGCAAAAGATTTCTGACATAACACACACACATATATATATATGTATATATATATATATATATATATATATATATATATATACATACAGTATATATATATATATATATATACATATATATATATATACAGTATATATATATATATATATATATATATATATATATATATATATATGTCCTATCCGGAAAATGAAATGAAGGCACTCACTGGTCTTGTATAATAAAACTTCACGTTTATTACATCTGTATAAAAAACAACATGCCTTCATTTTCCGGATGCGACATGTGTGTTTATGTGGAAGTGCACCCTGGCAGCTGATTATGTAAGACTGTGCTTATCCACTCTGTAAGGTTTACTATATATATACTGTATGTATGTGCAAGGATATATGTACAAATTCTAGCATTAATAATAATAATTTAAGAAATAAATAAAAAAATATGACTTCTAGAAATACAAATAAACATTAATTTAGGTGAAAGTATCATATAACAAATCAATATAAAAATAACTTTCAATGAGATATTGTTTGTTGAGGTATAAATCAATCTATTTCTTGGACATTAACAGATGAAAACTAAAAGATTAGCTTTAGAGAAATGTGCTTGTTCATGGACAGTAATGAAATGGTAAAAATAAAGTTGTGAAAAACCTGAATAAACGTGACATTGATGACTGTTAATTAACACCAGTCCGATGCTCTTCGCACCATACTTGACGCGTGTGTTTTTGACGGCTTTTTTGATAAATAAGGAGAATGTATTTAGATCCGCTGCAGCAATGTCTTACGAGCGTATTGACGCTGGTGAATGCAACATAGATGACGCTTTGATAAATAAACCCCTTAATCTAGGAAAGGGAGGTGGGAGACTAGATGAAGCTCAGACATTTTAAATTACTTTGACTAGTGCTCTTAGAATATGCAGTTGTGTGAATTTTTTGCATCTGTATCTCTAATTCAATCAAATACTGTAGTTGTAAGTTTTTTTTTTAATTGTTTACATTTAGTAGTTGTCTATATTTGCTGTTCCCACTGGAAATAATACCACTGGAAATAATAGTAACAAATCTGAATCCAATATTCATCTGAAACGAATGCCCAGATGGCTGAAATTTGGCCTAGCCATACGAAAAATCCAAAACAAATCTTTCAGACGAAACACATTTTTTTGCCCATGCATATATCTACCACACGCATACTACTTGGCACATACTGGGGTACATTCACCATGTCTCCAGTCTAAGCAATTGCAGCCTAATTCTGTGGGACTCCTTGACTAGTGCATGGAGCTATCTATGAGACTTGGCACATGGGCAGCATGCATTAATACAGAAACTGAAGAGCTTGAAGAAACACATTTAACTGTACATTACACACTAAGAGCCAGATTACAAGTGGAACACTCAATATGTTTATCACTCGTACACTAATTTTGCACAATGTAACATTTTAACGTGGACGGTTTAGCGTGCATATTACAAATGGAAAATAAAAATGTCACGTCCGTTTGAAAACCTTTGCAAGCTAACTTTAGGACTTCAGATTCGGATATTGCAACTGTGCTTACTTATTCTCTCCACAGACTTGTATGGGGCACACGTTAAACCCCCCCCCAAAAAAACCTAACACATCACTTGCATGCTAAGTCAACACAAAAACACCACACCAACATAACTAAACCAAGTTATGAATACCTAAGGTTCCATTGTGCTTAACATTGAAGACATTTTTTATTTATTATATTCTGTGTCTGAGGAAGGGGATACCTTGTCCCCAAAAGTCACTTCTATTCACAGTAAACTTTTTACTTGTTTGGAAAAGACCAGAAAGTGCAAGTTTTTTGTTCACATCTATCGATTTCACAAGCACCCTGGCAGCTAGTATATGGAGTGAGAGTGCACATCTAAGCTATACTTATATGTATATATATATATATATATATATGTTTCTGGGTGTGTTTGTAGGTAGTGGCACCTTAAAAAGGAGGGTGGTTTTGTAGACAGGAGCACTAAGAGTAAGGGCTAGATTTATGAAGCCCCTACGGCAGCCCTACGGCAGCAAGTTCTCATAAGAACTTGCTCGCCGTGATTTATCAAGCAGCGGTCACCAGACAGCTGCTTCCCTACGCTCTTCGCCACCTCTAAACTGGCGAAATTCAATCTCCTCGGTCGAGTCCGCTTACAAGAGAGGTTCCTCATGTGCATGTGTGGATACAAAGAGATACATATATCCCAAATGAGTATAACTATGTTGTCAACAATAGCAGATGATGTAATATATAGCTCACCTGTAGAATCACAGGGTCCGGTGATCAACATTGTGAATCTTTTTAAAACAGATACTGTCTCAGTTAACTGTTAAACAGAAGTGGAGGTTCTCAAAAAAAGTCCAAGTGGAGACTGTATTCGAGTTGTAGGACCCCCTTTTCTAGTTCCACTCCGTATAATTGGATGGAGGGATATGTGAAAGGGTGCTCCAATTTATAATGAGCTGAAGATAGTTTATTAATATATAAGAAAAGATCGAATTAAAAAGTAACACATTAAAGAATATATATAAAAATATATTTAATGTGTTAAGAGATGTTATGGATAATGATGTGTTTATTTAAGAGTATAAAATAATTAATGTATGTAATACTTTATAGAATATATATATTAAAAATGGTAATGCAAATGGGTAAAAATATATACAAAAATATTATTAAATTTTATTTAAAAAACACACGGAGAGAAAAAAGGATAAAATTCCTGAATAAATGGGCAGAGCTAAATGCCTAAGTGTACAAAATGTACAATAGAAATAATTCTAACATAGTGTAATGTAACTAAAAAGAATTGGTGTAAGCGATATTGGGGCTAGTGACTCTGCAGTAAGTCTATGAGGTAAATGCTAGATGCAAATAAAATCCAGTCAGTGATACTAAAAAGATAGAGAGCCTGTTAAAAAAACGCTTGAGATAAATAATTGAAGAAGTATAAACACTTACTCAATGTGGTAACTGTTTGTAAGGAGGACCGCTAGGTAGTAGCATCCTGATGTGTTGGTTGTGCAATTGGATATCCGGAAGTGACGTCAACAAAGTGCGTCACATCCCTTACGCGTTTCATGAGCGTATCAGCTCACTTCATCAGAGGCTTGTAATCCACAGTCATCCGGAGGGCACTTAAAAAGCCAGTTAATTGGCTAATTGATAATCTGCTCAGAGTAATCAAATTGAATTAATTGGATAATTATTTTTCACTTAGTGCAAAAACGGAATCGAAGTGATTGTGAAAAATATGTGTTGAGCTGTTTTTTATATGTATTTTAAAATAAAAGCCAATTGGAATAAATACGAGATTTGGCAAATGAATTAATGTGAGCAAATCTAATATAGTAAAAATGGGTGGATAGGTGATATTCTAAATAAAGCCAAATACTTAGATTAAGGGCTCCATGTACTAAGCCGTCAATTCATCCGTCATTGTAGACGTGGATAAACTCGCCGTTACTCGCCGCGGGCGAAATGGTGTTCGCT
This sequence comes from Bombina bombina, assembly GCF_027579735.1. NCBI lineage: Eukaryota > Metazoa > Chordata > Amphibia > Anura > Bombinatoridae > Bombina > Bombina bombina. The sequence goes on from NC_069502.1 coordinate 248,080,431, forward strand.
GTCGCTATGTACTAATAATCCCCCAATAAATAGACACGTCTAGCCCGCCGCGAGCAGTGGCAGATTATTGATAAATTTGACGCCTCGCTCGCCGCGACTAAGCTGATGTACTTAACTTTCAGTTGAATTGTCTGGCCAATTATTAACACGTGACATGCAAGGTGTCATGAACATCATAGTAGTCGCTGGAATAGAATTTTGCTCCTATAAAAGTTCAACTTATCTAAACAACTTTATTATTGTTCAAAATTTTTTGAAGAGTAATTACAGAGCATTATTTTTGTAATATTTATTTACAATTTGGATATGGCTTCATCTCGATCTGAAACCACTTCAAAATCCAAGAATCCTCACTTTTCGCATCAGCAATTATCCCCCTGGTAGATCGGTGAGCTTCATTGAAACGTACTTGACTTCTGGTCTGTGGGTTGTTATAGGGAGTCAACAGACATTCTGTACATGAGTAGCCTCCATCTCCTAATAGAAGATTTAATAAATATAAATATTAATATAAAAATAATTATAAAGATTGACAACTATACAATACAAATTACTCTTTAATTACAGTCGACAAATTGGGCGCAATTTATGTACATGGAAATGAGAGACAAATTAGACGCTGGTTATGATGTAAGTACAATGCTGATATTACTGCCTTTTATATATGTCTAGGCGTCTAGAGTGACTTTCCTATTGTTTTGTACCTTGCCCGCCACCTAAAAGTAACGAGGTGGGAGCGGAAATTGTCGCCAGCGGACAAATAGATTTTTTAGTACATTCGTTTTTGGCGAGTTGGTGGTCAAATGTGTCTAATTACAGTGAAAAATGGAGAGGTAGCGAGGTTTGGCGGATAAGTACGCTCGCAATTTTAAAGATGCGAGTTTGAACATAGTTGACGACTTTGTACATATCAGTTTGCGAGTTTTGAGGCGAGATTTGTTGCGGGTAGCTCGCTGACTGCTTAGTACATGGAGCCCTAAGATTCTTATTAAAAAAATAAATTAAGTGTTTAACATTAGAGGATATAAAGAACGTATACATTATTACTATATGGAGAGAGTATTAACATAGGCGGGGATAAGTTCATATGGTATCAGAGGGTATCAAACCCTGGAGTTGAAAGGGTTATTTAGAGGAATGCTGCTAAATCTATGTCAGTATTTAGCCCATATGGTTTTCTTGTTTTTAATTTGTAGATCCAGTAGGTCTCTCTTTTTCTTAGCTGCAACATTCTATTAACCCCTTCTGTTGGTGGTATATATTCAATGGCTTTGATTGTTAATTATTTTTCATTTTTTATTGTGAAATTCTTCAAAATGCGTCCCTTTGCCATATTCAGGGGTATCCCTAGTAATATTCTTGATATGTTCTAGGCATTCCATGTTTAGGGGCATCACTAGTAATATTCTTGATATGTTTTAGGCATCTTGTTTTCAGGGTTTTTTTCGTCCTACCTATATAGATCTTATTACAGCTGCATGTGAGTTGAAGTGCAAGTTTTTTGTTCACATCTATCAATTTCACAAGCACCCTGGCAGCTAGTATATGGAGTGAGAGTGCACATCAAATAAACTCAATCCCCACACGCAGCTTAAATACAAATGTAACTGTATTATTGGTTAACAACCCGGTTGCATATTTATAATTCCAACGTTTCGGTCTTAGAATCATTCCGGATGTGGAACAGGCTAACTACCCTTGACAAAGCAAATGAAAGATCCTTACCAGCATATTTCTGTATTACATTCACTTCTTTATTGATTTCAACTGATGCAGTCTGGTTAACCTGGGCCTGAGCCACAGACCTTGTTGATTTTAACAAAATCAATAAAGAAGTGATTTTAATACAGGGATGTACTTTGCTTTCATCCTCAGCTGGTAAGGATATTTTTATATGTATTATTTAATTTAAGCCATGGGAAGAGATTTCTGGTTTTCCAGCAGCGCTTAAAGGGACAGTCTACACCCGTATTAACATTTGCTTATATGTTAGATTAAGTTCTGATTGTTCTAACTCACCCCCTATACTGTAACCAGTCTGCTTCACAAACGGAGTTATTCCTAATCCAAACTCTGTTTATATTCGTTATGAATGGCTGACCAGCTCCGCCTATTAACTACATCATAAACTCTCTCTATTGTAACGCTCCAATCAAAATTAGATCACGGATGAAAAATCCGGATCGCGCTTTTGTTCTTTCACGCATGTGCACCTTATGAGGAACCTAAAAAACGGAACAAAAACATCTTTGTAATTTGCACACGGATCTATTTATTTAGTGTACAGGCAATATCTATTGTAAGTATATAGAAAAGTGTACCTTTCTCTTAACATTACAAACTTATATTCAATTTATAAACTAAAAAATTAAAAAATATATTCGATTGGAATGTGTCATTTGTATTGTGTGATCAAGTGACACCGACGTTAGTTATTGTATTTTTAATCTGCTTCCACGACGGTCATATTTTCATATCGATAACAATCTAATATAAATATTTGGTATCTTACTGAGCATTGTACTGGGTCCATTTGAAGAAATTAGAAGCTGTCTCAGGTAACAGTTGTAATGATTTCATTGTAATTGCAGGTAAAAGTTTATAAAAAAATTGGAAAGGCAATGCAATTAATTCATGAGGTTTCAATTGGATTTTTAGTTTTTATTATCCCCTTCCTTGTGCAATCAAGTTAGTCGTTTGTGTTAGGAAATCTATTTAAACATTGGAAAACATCTACTTGAATATTAGATAGTCGAGGTATAGCCCACACAAAAAATATTTAATATTATTAAAATATTAGCATATTACCGATTTAGCAATATGGACCGGAGGAACGAAAAAAAAAACTCTGCTTAGTTTTAGACGTGCAGCACAGATGGACTTCATCTACGTCACTTCCGTATATAGGAGAATGCGTGTTTACACGTAAATGACGTAGGTGGTTGAACGTGCACGAGTATGAGATCGAAAGAGAAGGGGAGTTCAAGGTAGGAGGAGAAGGGAATGGGCGGAGTTTGTCAGCTATTTTTAATGACTCAAATCAAAGTTTGTATTTCTGAGATCTCTGTTTGTGAAGCAAACTCAGTAGGGTAGAGGGGGTGAGCTAGGAAAATGTTAACACGATCTAAGGTATAAGCGAATGTTAAAGGGACAGTCTAAACCAGAATTTTTATTGTTTTAAAAGATAGATAATCCCTTTATTACCCATTCCCCAGTTTTGCAAAACCAACACTTTTATATTAATATAGTTTTTACCTCTGTGATTACCTTGTATCTAAGCCTCTGCAAACTGCCCCTTTATTTCAGTTATTTTGACAGACTTGCAGTTTAGCCAATCATTGCCTGCTCCCAGATAACTTCATGTGCACGAGCACAGTGTTATCTATATGAAATACATGAACAAACACCCTCTAGTGGGGAAAAACTGTTAAAATACATTCTGAAAAGAGGTGGCCTTCAAGGTCTAACAAATTAGCATATGAACCTCCTAGTTTAAGCTTTCAACTAAGAATACCAAGAGAACAAAGCAAAATTGGTGCTAAAAGTAAATTGGAAAATTGTTTAAAATTACATGCCCTATCTGAATCATGAAAGTTTATTTTGGCCTAGACTGTCCCTTTAATAAGGGTGTAGACTGTCCCTTTAAGACAGATAAAGAAGGAGTGCATTTGAAGCGGCTGATCTAAAGTTAAGCAGCGTTTGCAATGAAACGAGTCTTCATACATATAAAAATTTTAGTTGCCTTAGTTATATGTGTTACACTGGGTACTCACCTCTAATCTTCTGTTGCCAAACAGCATTTGGAATCCAGCCACTTATTGGCTAGTGCAATATAGACAAGTTACCATGTTGATTGAATACACACAGCTTGATTCATGCCGCTTAATCGGCACCGCTAATGTTACAAAACACAAGTTGAACATCTCCTAAGTAACACCCATATATATCTCACATTTAATCCGACTCTTAACAATGGTGTTGCAAGTACTGTTACACTCAAATTGCAAAAACAGCGTGTGAGTTTATTTTCAATTATTTGTGGATACAAAATATCTTACAGTAACATTTTCTGAGCAATCCCTAATAGTTGCAAAAACTTGTATTTTTTGTTTAAAGGGATACTAAACCCACATTTTTTTATTTCATGATTCAGATGGAGCATAATTAAGGAACTTTTTAATTTACTCCTATTATCAATTGTTCTTCGTTCTCTTGCTATATTTATTTAAAAAGCAGGAATGTAATGCTTAGCAGCCAGCCCATTTTAGGTTCAGCACCATGTATAGCGCTTACTTATTGGTGGCTGACATTTTACCGCCAATAAGCAAGCATAACCCAGGTTCTCATCCAAAAATAGGCCGGCTCCTATCCATTATATTCCTGCTTTTTAAATAAAGATAGCAAGAAAACGAAGAAAAATTGATAATAGGAGTAAATTAGAAAGTTACTTAAAATTGCATGCTCTATCTGAATCAGAAAGAAAAATAATGGGTTTAGTGTCCCTTTAACATACCCTTGACAAAAGGTTTGATTCTCAGACTGAAACATTGGGATTTTAAATATGCAACCAGGTTGTTAACTAATAATAAAGTTAGATGTGTATTTAAAATGAGTGAATGGATTGAGTTTATGTGATATATTAAACTGGAACAGACACCAGAAGTTTTTTTTTAAAAAAGTAGAGGGTGTGCAGTGGTAAAACAAAAAGAGGGGAACAACATTGGAATGTTAAGTATTAGTATTTCTATTAAAAAACATTGAAACACATTAAAATGAATAAAAATGATATTGCATGTTTCAAGGTATTTAACTGGAAAGGGATCTGAAGTAAATACATATGTGTATATACGTGTTGTATATATACAGTATATATATATATATATATATATATATATAGACAGCAGGCAGGCCAGCACTCACGGTTAACTTTTCATCCACCTAGGGTGCTTCCATGGTATTGATAGTAGTAAAGAATGGGGGTGCACTCACCAGGATTTCCAAAGTTACCTTTAACCCCTTAAGGACCAAGGCCATTTTTCAATTTATTTCCCTGAAGGACCAGGGCTATTTTTAAATTTCTGTGGTGTTTGTGTTTAGCTGTAATTTTCCTCTTACTCATTTACTGTACCCATACATATTATATACCGTTTTTCTCGCCATTAAATGGACTTTCTAAAGATACCATTATTTTCATCATATCTTATCATTTACTTTAAAAAACTTTGGGATGTCTTTTTTTAGAAGACATCCCAAAGTATTGATCTAGGCCCATTTTTTGTATATTTCATGCCACCATTTCACCACCAAATGCAATCAAATAAAAAAAATTGTTCACTTTTTCCCAAATATTTTCACAAACTTTAGGTTTCTCACTGAAATTATTTACAAACAACTTGTGCAATTATGGCATAAATGGTTGTAAATCCTTCTCTGGGATCCCCTTTGTTCAGAAATAGCAGACATATATGACTTTGGCATTGCTTTTTGGTAATTAGAAGGCCGCTAATTGCCACTGCGCATCACACGTGTATTATGCCCAGCAGTGAAGGGGTTAATTAGGGAGCATGTAGGGAGCGTCTAGGGTTAATTTTAGCTTTAGTGTAGTGTAGTAGACAACCCCAAGTATTGATCTAGGCCCATCTTGGTATATTTCATGCTACCATTTCACCGCTAAATGCAATCAAATAAAAAAAAAACTTTTTAAAATTTTTCACAATTTTAGGTTTCTCACTGAAATTATTTACAAACAGCTTGTGCAAGTATGGCATAAATGGTTGTAAATGCTTCTCTGGGATCCCCTTTGATCAGAAATAGCAGACATATATGACTTTGGCGTTGCTTTCTGGTAATTAGAAGGCCGCTAAATGCTGCTGCGCATCACACATGTATTATGGCTAGCAGTGAAGGGGTTAATTAGATAGTTTGCAGGGAGCTTGCAGGGTTAATTTTAGCTTTAGTGTAGAGATCAGCCTCCCACCTGAAACATCAGACCCCCTGATCCCTCCCAAACAGCTCCCTTCCCTCCCCCACCCCACAATTGTTCCCGCCATCTTAAGTACTGGCAGAAAGTCTGCCAGTACTAAAATAAAAGGTATATTTAAAAAAAATTAAAAAATTGTATAGCATATTTACATATGCAGCTGTGTAGGATCCCCCCTTAGCCCCCAACCTCCCTGATCCCCCACCCAAACAGCTCTCTAACCCTCCACCTCTACCTTACTGGGAGCCATCTTGGGTACTGGCAGCTGTCTGCCAGTACCCTGTTTGCAAATACAAATGTTTTTTTTTTTTTTTTTTTTTTTCTGTAGTGTAGCTTCCCCCCCCCCCCACAGACCAATCCCCCACCCGCTCCCAGATCCCTTAGATTTACTTTTGTTGGGGATTTTATCCCCCCTTACTGCCACTCATATAACATGGTTTTGCTGTAGTGTAGCGGTTCCCACCCGCTCCCTCCCCGTGCACGCGCCCACCCGACACCCCCCGTGCACGCGCGTGCTCCAGTGCGAGCTCCCGAAGATCCCGCCCCCGATCCCGCCCCCCTCTCTCTTCAGTTTCTCATCGATGGCCGCCCACCCGCCTCCCACGGTAAGCTCCCACCCACCAACGATTGCGGCCATCGATGCCGGTGCAGAGAGGGCCACAGAGTGGCTCTCTCTGCATCGCATGGGGGAAAAATGTTATTGCAGGATGCCTCGATATCAAGGCTTCACTGCAATAACCGTAAAGCGGCTGGAAGCGATCAGGAACGCTTCCAGACGCTTTAATCCCCAAAGTCGTACAGGGTATGTCGCTGGTCTTTAAAGACCAGGTTGTGTGCGACTCGTGTCGTTAAGGGGTTAATGTACATTAAAGCTTACTTTGGAAATCCTGGTGAGTGCATCCCCATTCTTTACTAATATATATATATATATATATATATATATATATATATATATATATATATATATATATATATATTAGCCCTTTCTACTCAAATACAAAGCCATATACCAGCGCTGTTGATTCTGTTGGCGCTTTATAAATAAAGAATAATAATAAAAATAATAATATCACTTTTAACCCTTATAAAAAATTTTTTATTAATATATATACCTGTATATGATTTATTTTATTGTAATCAAAATGTGTATTTATGAAAGTAATAGTTTATTTAAATATGTACTTTTTTAACTCTTACAGTATACACGAGATTTCAAGTTGCTCTAATTCTTCAAATGCAGTTTCTGTATGCACTTGAGGTTGTAATATGCATGCTAGTTAGCGAGGTTGCGATATTGCTTATTGCATCCCACTCTAACGTAAGCGCACCACAAGTAATCTAGCCCTGCATAAATGCTAGATAGAGTGATATATTCCAAGGAAATATTAGCTTGAGAATAATACATAGATGTATGTTTAAATTATATTAGTTATTTAAACATTGAAAAATAAATATAAAGTTTAAGTGTCCATAAAGCACTACCATGTTGTAACCTAGGTTTCCATCCCTGCTGGGCCAATTAGGGACAGTTATAATGGGTCACTAGAGTGTTCAACCAATGATTGTGTAGGATATATGCGTGTTAAATCTGGATTCTGCACTTCCACTGCTAACAGAAATTCCATGATTTTCAGAATTAAATTACAGGAACAAGGGACAAAATTGATAATGAAACTATATTGCAATGGTATTTTCCTACTTACAATTAAAACATTTTATATTGCAATCTTAAATAGTGTAATGTCCCTTTATATTGTTAATGTTTATTAAAACCTATTCCTAAAGAATGTTATTTATCTGCATGGTAATTACATAAGTGAATATTATGGGGAAAATTTACTAAGTTGCATAAGCTTCTTTTACCCCTTGTGGGACAGAATTGCTTTTCACGCCTGCAATATTTTATTTAAGAAGCTAAAGATATTGGAAGCCGGACAGATAGCTCAGCATGCTAAGGCACTGTGGCTGATCTCTGTAGCAGGTTCGATCCCCGGCGAGGTCCACTCAGCCTTTCATCCTTCCGAGGTCGATAACATGAACAGTGCCTTGAGACCCTTATGGATGATTAGCCGTGCTTTACAAGTACCCAATACATTGGATGACAGCTTTTTAACCTTTCTATCAGTGCTGAGGTAAAGAAGATCCCAGAATGATTCACCATGGATGGTTGTCAAACTCTGCTTTTGCATGATTGGTTGTGTAAGAGTAGGGTGCAGGGCTTGAATAAGCATTGCCTTGTTTTATGATAAATACATGAAGTAGATGTTACTCACTTACCCGAATCCCTACTTGAGAACACTGTCTGTCCTGGTTGAAAATAATGATACTTAAATTAGAATTTTACAAGATTTTAAATTTCTTCTAAGTGCTGACTTTACATCTTTATTTTTCAAGCTGTAAATCAAGGGGTTAAGTACAGGAACCGCAGCCGTATTAAATAGAGATAAAATCTTCTTAGAACTCAATTTGTCAGTTGAAGCTGGTGTTAAATATTGGCAAAAAAGTGTAACATAGAGAAGAATGACCACAGTCAAGTGTGAAGAACATGTGTATGCGGCTTTACGTCTTCTTGTGCTGGAATGGATCTTCAGTATGGTGATGACAATAAAAATATAAGATATCATGGTTAGGAGAAATGGTGTCATACCTCCAAGTAGCAAAAGTCCAGTATGTATATACAGCTCCAACACAAAGGTATCACTGCAAGTAATAGTCAAAAAAGGCATAACATCACAGAAAAAGTGATTAATTTCATTCGACTTATAACAAGACAGCTTTGAAATCATCCAAATGTTGGGTAACAATTCTGAAAAACCTATTATCCAACAGAGTGAGGCCAACAAGATGCAAACTCTTTGGTTCATGACCATCTGATATCTCAAGGGATTACAGATGGCGACATAGCGGTCGTAGCTCATAGCTGCTAGTATAAACAGTTGGTCACCTGCTACGGAGGCAAACATATACAGCTGAGTCATACAAGCAGCAAAAGAGATAACGTCATCCCCAGTTATAAAGATAACAAAGAGCATATGCAAAGCGATTGAAATTGAAGACAGGTCCATAATGGACAAGTTACACAGGAAGAAATACATGGGAGTGTGCAGATGAGGGTCTAGACATACAAGTAGAATTATGGTCATATTACCACAAAGGCTAAAGAGATAAAGAACCAGAACCATAAGGAATATTGACGGATACAAGTCATGGTTGTCCGAAATTCCTTTTAGAATGAAATATGTTACATTTAATTTCTCCATAATTTTTAGACTTATCTAGAATTGAAATCCAAAATGAGCATATTGTTAATGGGCAAATAGTAACACTTTTATTGACAGTAAAGAATGGTCAAAATATGGTGGTTGGGGGAGGCAGGTAAATGTTAGCGCTAACGAATATCCTCTCTTAGCCACTCTTAATACTTATTTCCTTCCCAAATAAGAATAACGAGTAATGTTATGTTTGATAAAGAGGGCGCTTAAAAAGCTAATAGGACCCTAAAAGATGCTTCCAAAATAACCTAAGTCGATTTCAGGTGAATATTTTTCAAGTGACAGTATTATGGTGATAAACAATATTTAAGTGATAAATGTGACTTAAAATTCAGTGATTAATTACTGCTTCGCAATAATATGTGGTCAATTATATATTGAATAGTCAATTTCTATAAAACTTTCTGATTCAAATCAACACTTAATTTTACATTTATTAAAATTAATGAAAACATAAAAACGAAAACATAATGAGAACATTATAAAAACAAAGTGATAAGATGTTGCAAAATGTGCTTTAGGATCTGATTACTTTGTTATTAACCAGCATAAATGTGTACATTAACTTTCCGTTAAAACATCTATACATTTACTATGTCAGTTTGTTGGCTAAGGCAAACCAGTGAGGCTGTAGGCAGATGCACAAATTACAATCTCAGCTTAATCTCTAAAGAACGGTATTATCCTGATGACAAAATTAATGGTCTCAACTTAGGTCCCAGAGTTAAAACATGAACTCTAAAAACATCAATTCTAAAAGCTTGAAGTACAGACACAAACAATAGATCCAAAGAGAAAGGGGAGACTTCTTCATTAGCTAACAGGTTGTTTTGATTATACCACAAGACCTTGATTTTTCAATGTAACTTCAACTTAATTTTATCGATCAGTTTTTTCTTACAAGACAGAGTTCATTCTCCATCCTATCTGTGAGGGGGTCTTACCTCCTACTCTTTTTATCTTTGTGTGTAGGGAGGATCTCACCTCTTATTCAGTCAGCTAGCTCTGTTCGCTCTGCATCCAGAGACTCCAAATTGGCTTCCCTCTGTATGGTTATGTCTTTTTCTGACGTCACAGATGTTTACCGGGGAATCCTTATTTGTAGTTTCTTCGTTACTTGCGCAAGTAAATATTCCAAACCCTTCACCATTGTCTTGTCTCAACTCTATTTCAAGTACCGCACATCTTTAAAAGATATATTGACGATATTATTATAGTTTGGAGGGGTAATGTTGAAACTCTGAAAGAGCTATTTCTTTTAATGAACAATAATAATAGAGGCCTTAAGTTCACTTATAATATTAGTAAAGAGAAAATAACGTATCTAGACTTAGATATTGAGACAGAAGGGGGTAAGTTTGCGAACAAAACACACATCAAACCAGTTGATACATACTTCAAGTTGCCACCTTTACAAATGGAAAGATAACATCCCAGTGGGACAATGTCTAAGAATCAGAAAGAATTGCACCAGAGAAAGTGACTTTGAAAACCAGATTAGCACTTTGGAAAATAAATTTATCAAAAGAGGGTATAAAGAAGATAAGATAGAAAAAAGCTAAACAAAGAGCAAAAAATACTCCAAGGGAAAAATTACTAGAATTAAAACAAAAAACAACTGGCGAAACCGATAAATTAGAAGTTCCATTTTATAAATGACTATAGTGATGACACTGGATTATAAAAAGATATTGTATAAACATTGGCACCTTATTAAAAAAGATCCTATAATAGGTGATAAAATATCCCTATATCCAAAAATAATATATAGGAAAACTACTAACCTCAAAACTATGCTAGCTCTAAGTGAATTTAAAAGAATTAAAATCCCTGCAAATAAAGATAGAGATCTAGGGGGACTAAACATTCAAGGTTTTTTTCCCATGCCTGACCTGTTAATCATGTAGGTATAGTGACAAAAACACACTATTAAGGTATCGAATATAGATTTTAAAATTTCTGAGAATATTAGATGTTGTAACAAAGGTGTTATATACATTTTGAAATGTACATGCAATTTAATTTATATAGGAGAAACTCAAGAATGCTGAGAGACAGGAATAGGGAGCACCTTTGGAGCATAGAGAAAGGTTTAACCAACACATATTTATATAAACATTTCACAGAGGTTCATAATAAAAACAAAGGATGCTGATGATATCCTACTGACATTGACCAAACCGCTTAATTCTTTGACACACCTGTATAAGATTTTAGGGGAGTTCTCAGAGATCTCAGGCTACAAAGTGAACTTAGACAAGTGTGAGGCATTGCCGCTTTCGATCCCTTCCCATACACAAAAACTTATAGAGATTAATTTTGAAATGACATGGACCAAACACTCTCTATCTTATCTAGGCACTAAGATCTCGGACTCAGGGGACAAGCTGTACAAATTAAACTACATCCCATTATACAAACAGATTAGACAGGACTTACAGAAGTGGAAGAAAGGAAATTTCTCGTGGTATGGCCGCCTATCAACTATTAAAATGAACATATTTCCCAGAATCCTATATTTATTTCGCGCATTGCCAATTACAGTGCCCCCCCAAGACTTGAAAAAGCTACAGTCAGACCTTCAGTCCTTCTTAAGGGGAGATAGGGGAGCGAGAATAGCCTCTCAGGTACTAGCCCGACACAGACAGCTTGGGGGAGTGGGGCTACCTAATCTGGCGGACTACTATCAAGCTTCAAGGATGGCACAAGCCACCCTCTTAAGCAAGCAGTCGCAAAGCGTGCTCTGGACAAAAATAGAAACAGGACTAATAGGGAGTGACAACCCAGACAGTATTTTATGGGACACTGGGATGGGAGGAAATAGTATTATGAACAAAATATTTACCATTAAGGACACGTGGTCCCTATGGAGAACAGTCACAAAAACCCAAGAACTTATGCCCACAAATACATGGTCTATACCCATTAGGTACATTATCCCAAAAGAGATACAGAAGCAAGTAGGGAAGTGGTCAAACAAAGGATTATACAGAGTGGCAGACTACATGACAAACAATAGCATTATTACGTTTAATCAGCTACAGGATACAATACATCCAGACAAATTACACTGGTATATATATCTACAGATTTCCTCAGCCTTACACAATTACAACATACATCACAAACACCAACCAGGGACAAATCTTGAAAGGATGTGTAGGTCAATAGACAGAGAAAGACAGATGATCTCCAGATTATATATAGACATTCAAAGAAGCAAAAATAAAATCAAACCCAATATACTATTAAAATGGGAAGATGATGTAGGGGTTGTACTACCAAAAGAAGATTGGTACCAAATTTTGTATAAGTCTTGCAAGGGGCTTCTGAGCGCTGATCTAAGGGAAAACACCATTAAGACGATATTTCGATGGTACCTGACCCCGATAAACACATCCCACTACTCCAAAAGAAACACCAAATTCTGCTATCGGGGATGTGGGGAAATAGGCACTTATAAGCATATGTGGTGGGACTGCGTGGTAATAAAGGATATATGGCAAAAGTTGAATGAACTGCTAAATTATACATTAGAGGAAAATTTTACATTAACTATGTTTCAGGCATTACTGAATCAAGGCTTTCCAAAGTTTATACCAGCTATCAACAGATATATTAGAATACTATGCACAGTCACCAGAATTTGCATTGCCAGGCATTGGAAGGAAGGCACTCCTTCTTGGTCAGAGGTAAAGGGTAAGATCAATGACATATATATTATGTCTGAGGGAGCTTCTAGAATTCAGGGCATAGAAGAACAGTTTCAGGCAACCTGGTACTACTGGATCTTACATAGTAAAGAACTAAATAGCTAAGAAGAGAAGGGAAATAGATATAAAATAGAGGAAGTGACATATATAGAGAGACCCTGGGCCAGCTGGGGTTCTAGCAGTTGATGTCCCAATAAAAACGGTTTAATTAATACAGTTAGAAGTACTTTGACCACACTCAGTTTTGATTGTTTTAAGTTCTGTAGTTTATTTGTTTATTAGATATTTATTGAAAATAATCCCAAGGTTTATGTATGATTAAGCACTGTGATTTAAAGCTTAAAAGGATAACCCTAATTTGAAAATATTTCAGGAATGTAATAAACAATGTTTATATATGGGTAATTAAGATGTTATGTACCATTGTAAAGCTTTTTGTAAATTGTACACTGCACTCTCCTTGTGGAAGGAAATAAAAATTATTTTAACATAAAAACAAAGGATGTAAAGTATTGGGGTCTCTGTAAGGTAAGACAGGATTGGCGAGGAGGAAATTATGAACAGAAACTTTTAAAAAGGGAGGCTGAGTTTATTTACAATTTTGAGGCTGAGCTTATTTACAATTTTGATACCCTATATCCCAAAGGTCTCAATTCAGAATTAGACATTTTTGGTTTAACCACCCACAGGAATAAATATTGTAATAACTGCTTATTGTCTTTTATATATTAATAATCCCCTGGTTAAATACGTATAATTTTGTAATTAATTGTAATTTTATAGTCACCCATAAATATTTGAATCCCCCTCTTTTAGATAGCAGTATATATAGATATATGTATATATATATATATATATATATATATATATATATATATATTTTATATACAAATAGTATTTTTAGAGGTATATTTTTTAGAGGTATTCTAAAAGAGTATTTTATTAATTTTTAGATAACAGATTAGCGATTATAAAATTTCCATTAAGTTTTATGGACAAGTTTTTATGGACACATATTATATATAATTTTAAATTATGGTATCCAATAACAGTAGACGTAGCTATCCTAACTTTACTCTAATTTTTATCCATTTTTTCTATTGGTTATATAAATGTAGTTCATAACAAGTAGCCATAATCTTATCCTAAGGATGTAATACAAAATAAACAGTCAGACTGTAAAATACTTGTCTACTTTCCATGACTTAATAAGTGTTTTAGTGTTTCGACATAGGTTAATTTTTGTTTTTAGTTTGAGTATAAAGATTGTTTTATAATATATTATTTTTAATATGTGGAATAAAGGCAACCAAGGCAAATCAAAGCGTTAATTAGACTTGAAACACAAAATAACAATTTGAAGGGAAAGGAGACTGTAACAAATGATGACACCACTAGCACTTTAAAAACCATCTGACCAATGGGATTACGAGCAGAGATTTAAAAGAAGGAGAGGGAGTTCCACATAGCACCTTGATAAAGCCCGAAGAGATGGGTGAAACGCGTAGATGCTGTGTAAGGAACTGAAAGAAAATACAAGCCAGATTTAACCCACAGGATCCGTGTCAAAATCTCATAATCGTATAAGACCTGCATACATATGTACTAGTGTGCAGTACTTGAAATAGAGTTGAGACAAGACAGCGGTGAAGGGTTTGGAATATTTACTTGCACAAGTAACGAAGAAACTACAAATAAGGATTCCCCGGTAAACATCTGTAATGTCAGAAAAAGACGTAACCATACAGAGGGAAGGAAGACAGTTTGGCGTCTCTGGACACAGAGTGAACCGAACAGAGCTAACTAACCAGGTAAGAGGTGAGATCCTCCCTACACACAAAGATAAAAAGAGTAGGAGGTAAGACCCCCTTTACAGATAGGATGGAGAATGAACTCTGTCTTGTAAGAAAAAAACTGATCGATAAAATAAGTTGAAGTTACATTGAAAAATCAAGGTCTTGTGGTATAATCAAAACAACCTGTTAGCTAACGAAGAAGTCTCCCCTTTCTTTTTGGATCTATCGTTTGTGTCTGTACTTCAAGCTTTTAGAATTGATGTTTTTAGAGTTCATGTTTTAACTGTGGGACCTAAGTTGAGACCATTAACTTTGTCATCAGGAAAATACCGTTCTTTAGAGATTAAGCTGAGATTGTAATTTGTGCATCTGCCTACAGCCTCACTGGTTTGCCTTAGCCAACAAACTGACATAGTAAATGTATAGATGTTTTAACGGAAAGTTAATGTATATATTTATGCTGGTTAATAACAAAGTAACAAAGTAATCAGATCCTAAAGCACATTTTGCAACATCTTATCACTTTTTTTTTAATGTTCTCATTATGTTTTCGTTTTTATGTTTTCATTAATTTTAATAAATGTAAAATTAAGTGTTGATTTGAATCAGAAAGTTTTATAGAAATTGACTATTCAATATATCATTGATCACATATTATTGCGAAGCAGTAATTAATCACTGAATTTTAAGTCACGTTTATCACTTAAATATTGTCACGGTTATCACCATAATACTGTCACTTGAAAAATATTCACCTGAAATCCACTTAGGTTATTTTGGAAGCATAGCTTCTCACCATACATATAGATCAAGGTTTTAAATTTGTGTCAATAGTTATGCACATTTAGGAGGTACTATTTAGTCACAATAATATAGTGATATTACCACATCTTTTAGGGTCCTATTAGCTTTTTAAGCGTCCTCTTTATCAAACATAACAATATATGGTGGTACAATCTCCCTTCTCTTTCATACCTATTGTGGCCACCAGGTTTTATTTCCTCCTTTTTGCCTTTAGTTTTGCTTTACTTTTTTATTTCATTTGTACATTATTTCTCACTCTCTTTTAAATAATGCTTAACAATGTTTTTACTCTCACTCTCATGCACCTTTATCCTACTGTTTTCCGTTTGTCTTTGTTAAGCAGGACGTTCTGTATCGTTTTAGCATATAAGATGCACCAAACTTTTTAAGGACAAATGTAACAAAAAGTAGGTTCAGCGCAAACTCTGTTGGTCAAGATATTATGTACAAACACAAAACCTTTATCCTACTGTTTTTCTATTCTCTTTGTTAAGCAGGAATTTCCCTATCTTTCAGCATATAAGATGCACCAAACTTTTCAAGGAAAAATAGGTTCAGCGCAAAGTCTTTTGGTCAAGATATTATGTACAAACATACAACGTAGACTTGGGGCCTGTATGTAACCTTTATTGGTAATCTTTGTTAGCTGTTTTTCAACTAATCATTGCACATGTAAATTGCTGGATGATCAATATTATCAAAATGTGCTACACTTTACTCTTCATGAACACATTACTAAGTGTCCCAAGTTGTAGTAAAGCATATGGCGCTTGATTATCTATAAATGTACATTTTTCATAAAGTAAAATAATGAAATGAAGAATTGTTGATTTTAAATCCAAATTGAAAACATGTTCTACATTAATTCAATTTTTTAAATTTCTTCATAGAAAAAAATGTTAATATTCATATGTTAAAGGTAACACTGAAAATATGAGCTTGTATTATAAAAGTATATATATATTTTGTTACAATGTATATTTCCTTTAATTCTACCTTAGTATCAACAAGTGAAAATATTAAGGACCTATGAATAATATATACATATACAATTTACCAGTGTTTATCAATTCTAGTCACAAACGCACTGACAAGCAAGATTTTCAGGATATCTGAACTAGAGCACAGTTAAAATAATCAGATGATGGTTTATTATTAACTTGATTTTACTCAAGGCAATCCTGAAAATCTAACCCATTAGTGTGCCCTGGGGAGGGGCTAAAAATGAAATTTTTATTTGAGCCACGACACTAGTTACTGTACACCTCACACATATAGATGTGTATATTATTTTATGAAAACAGAATGCACTTTCAATCCTTATAAAACATAAAAATACAACTAATAAACAAAAAAACAACAACTTAATAATGAGGCTTACATGAGGGTTCAGATGATTCAATCCAATAAGGACCTAGATGTGTCTCTTGGATTTCCTATTATGTTTTGCATTATTACTCTTAATTTCCTCACTTGCTCTTTGCGTAGTATGTACTAAACCTGTGAGAAAATAATAAAATAATATCTCATATCAAAATATTTATAAAAGTAGTATCTGTCTGTTTTACACTGAAGTATTTTAGCAATATATCTCCTCTTTAAAATGTCTTTATTAAAGAGATAGAATGGTCAACATTTTTAAATAGAAGTGTTTTTTGCAATATACTTCCCTAAGCAAAAATACTTCTGATAAATGTCATTACTGTTTGTTTGCTTCTGCTTCCATTTCAAATTGAAATGCACCTAAACGCATTTCAAATTTCACCTTTCCAGGTAAAAGTAGAAAAGTCTACTCCAGAATTGTATTGTTTAACAAAATAGATAATCCCTTTATTATCCATTCCCAACTTTTAAATAACCAACACTGTTATATACTTTTTACCTCTGTGATTAACTTGTATCTAAGCTTCTGCGAACTACCCCCTAATTTCAGTTCTTTTGGCAGACTTGCATTTTAGCCAATCAGTGCTGGCTCACAAATAACTCTACAGAGTGAGCACAATGATATCTATATGAAACAGATGAACTAGCACTGTCTAGTTGTGAAAATCTGTCAAAATGCATTGAGATAAGAAGTGGATTTAAAGTCTTAGAAATTAGCATATGAGCCTACCTAGGTTTAGCTTTCAACAAAGAATACCAAGAGAATAAGGCAAATTTGATAATAAAAGTAAATTGGACGTTGTTTAAAATTGCATGCCCTATCTGAATCATGAAAGTTTAATTTTGATTAGACTGCCCCTTTAATTCTGCCATACAACATGTATCAATGAACCTTTCTTTACTAAGTATAAAGTCTAAACATAACTTTAATTCTTTATGTCCAATTTTTAATAGCATTTTCACGTTTGTGTTATGCACACTAGTAAGTGATAATGGTTTACAGGTCTATAAAAGCCCTACATTTTATAGCAGTATTTTGGATTGAAATAAAGGGACAGTCAACTCTAAGGGGTCTATTTATATATGTGCGGACAGACTTGATCTGCTATAGCAAACCATGTCCACCGCACATCGATAAATGCGACAACATATGCTGTCGGCATTTATCATTGCACCCTGCAGATTCGCGGCCAATCGGCAACTAGCAAGGGGTGTCAATCAGCCTGATCGTACATGATCGGGCGGATTGCTATATGCTGCCTCAGAGGCGGCGTATGAGTTAAGGAGCAGTGGTCTTAAGACTGCTGCTTCTTAACTCCTATCTCCGGCGAGCAGGGGCCATTCGACCCTTGTTAAATAGACCCCTAAAAATGTTATTGTTTAAAAAGATAGATAATCCCTTTATTACCCATTCCCCAACTTTACACAACCAACACTGTTATATTAATACACATTTTACCTCTGTGATTACCTTGTATCAAAGCCTCTTCTGACAGCCCCTGATCACATGGCTATTTATTATTATTATTATCTATTGACTTGCATTTTAGCCAATTAGTGCAGTGTCAGCCACAACTCTACAGGTTTGAGCACAATGTTATCTATATGTCTCACATGAACTTGCAGTCTCCTGTTGTGAAAAGCAAATAAAAAACATGAGATAAGAAGAAGTCTGTAGTGGCTTATAAACAGGCAGAAAATTAGAGGTTTAAATGTTATAAAGTGTTTCAATATAACAATGTTGGTTGTGCAAAGCTGGGGACTGTCTGGCATTATCTATCTTTTTAAACAATAACAATTTAGGCGTTGATTGTCCCTTTAAGCACAACACTTGTAATATGAGAGAATTAATAAGAAACCTAAAGCCTTTATTTTGTTATCCAGTCAGAGAATGCAATTATAAACTGCTTTCAAATGTACTTGCTATCTAATTTGCTTTGTTCTGTTGGTATTCTTTACTGAAAATCATACGCAGGTAGGCTTAGTAGCAGAAATGCTCTACTTGGAGCTAGCTGCTGATAGGTGACTG
The DNA here is from genome assembly GCF_027579735.1 of Bombina bombina. Lineage (NCBI taxonomy): Eukaryota > Metazoa > Chordata > Amphibia > Anura > Bombinatoridae > Bombina > Bombina bombina. The sequence goes on from NC_069502.1 coordinate 248,099,408, forward strand.
CACACATATGGCTCTTGTCATTGGCTCACCAAATGTGTTCAGCGGATTCCCAGTAATGCATTGCTGCTTCTTCAACTAAGGATGCCATAAGAATGATGCAAATTTGATTATAGAAGTAAAATGGAAAGTTGTTTAAAATTGTAAACCCTGAATCATGAAAGATTGTGAGTTTTAAAATGTTGCAAATCATCGTGCCAGGCCACAAAACAGTTTCAGGCATATAACTGATTCTTTTTTTAAAAATTCAATTCTCCTTGAACTATATGGAAAACACATTAAACACATTGGGGCCAATTTATCAAGCTCCGTATGGAGTAGTCTGATCCCCCCCCCCCTTATCAGTGTTTAGCATCAGAAACACAGGCATTGTATTTCAACTGAGTTCACAGCAGCTTATTTGCTTCTATGCATGCTCCAGCAGATGAGTGTTAAAGTCTTGCATTCTACAAAATAAAAGGTGGTTATAGATGCAGCCATAAAAGGAATTGTGTGGGGGAACTTTACAATTTGAAAATTAAAAGAAAGGGTTAATGGCGAGACACTGCAGTATAAATTTGCAGATAACGTAATTAAAGTACATATTATTATATTTTTTCTCTATCCCAACTTGTTTTATGTCCTTTTAGTGTGAGAAATATAATAAATATCTGGACACAAGTATCTAACTTAATATAAATACATACTGAAATAATAAGTGATCTACTTAATATTTCTTTACACAAATGTGAGGGCTTCTACCTACCTTTTACAAGACTGTCCTTATCCATGCTTAATGCCTCTGTAGTCAGTGATACAGCTTAGGTTTTTATAATCTTCTGGGAAGTCTGGAATCATATCCCATAAGGTACTGAACACTCTGTAGATTCATTCAAACTAATTTCCTCTGACTACTTTGGCTAAAAAATGTCTTCTAAACAAATAAATACCTAAGGAATATTATTTAATGAAACATTAGCGATGATTTTTCATTTTAACCCAATGTATGATGACCCTCATTCAAGTGGCTCATCTTTTGTTAAGGTGAATGCTAAATACTCCTAGGGGTCAATTTATTATTGGCCAAATTTGGCCAATAGATCTATAGACCGCTGCTCCTTAACTCACACGCCACCTCTGAGGCTGCATACAGCAATCCGTCCAATCCTATACGATCTGGCTGATTGACACCCCCTGCTAGCGGCCAATTGGCCGCTAAACTTCAGGGTGTGGTATTGCACAAGCAGTTCACTAGAACTGCTTGTGCAATGCTGAATACTGACAGCGTATGCTGTCCACATTCAGCGACGTCTGCATAGGGATGGTATGACTTCATGAGCGGTTTTGTCTGACAGATGCCAGCAGCATCAGGTCAAGGGCAGATTCAGTGGCTGAAGTGTCAGAGTTTGTTTTATGAGGTCCATACATGGGTCTGTTTCCTAATTGTGGCTCAATCCATAGCTTCAGGTCAGGTATTGGCTTCAGGTCAGCAGTGGGGATGAAAAACATCATCATATCGCTAGGAAGCATGGAGCATCTGCACAGGAGTTGAAAAGTGAGTTGGACTTTGATTGTTGTGCAGAGACAAGTAATATCAGGGAGTCATAATTGTTAGTAAATCTGGACTCCTTGGCTAGAGATGTATGGCCCAGGCAATGCCTTGATCTTGGATCTGATAATGAGATCCCTAGGAGCCACAAAAGAGCCAGGAAGCCTAGAACTCTGGAGCTGCGAATGGTTCTTGATTGGGCAATTGGGCAGAAAGAAGCTACTACCAGGTGGCAACCGGGCCATAGAACAAGCTATTGATGCTGCTGTTCGTTCCTGGCAGACTGCTTCTCATTCTGTTTTGCATATGTAAATATGACCCTGGGGATAGTCTCCCTAAGGGTGATGGGGGAAACCAGACGTGGACTCCTTGCCCAATGTGCTTAGAGGGATATGGCTGCACCTCACTGACGAGGCCCAAAGGAGGCCGAAACGATCGTCTGGGGTTGTCATGTTCCTTGTTCAGAGGAGAATTGCCTGGTATTTCGGGGCTGGACTGACCATGTCGGCGGGATCAGACTGATATACTACAGGAAAGTTTTCCTCTGTGAAAAGCACAATTGGGCAGAAAGAAGCTACTACCAGCTGGCAACCGGGCCATAGAACAAGCTATTGATGCTGCTGTTCGTTCCTGGCAGACTGCTTCTCATTCTGTTTTGCATATGTAAATATGACCCTGGGGATAGTCTCCCTAAGGGTGATGGGGGAAACCAGACGTGGACTCCTTGCCCAATGTGCTTAGAGGGATATGGCTGCACCTCATTGACGAGGCCCAAAGGAGGCCGAAACGATCGTCTGGGGTTGTCATGTTCCTTGTTCAGAGGAGAATTGCCTGGTATTTCGGGGCTGGACTGACCATGTCGGCGGGATCAGACTGATATACTACAGGAAAGTTTTCCTCTGTGAAAAGCACAATTGGGCAGAAAGAAGCTACTACCAGGTGGCAACCGGGCCATAGAACAAGCTATTGATGCTGCTGTTCGTTCCTGGCAGACTGCTTCTCATTCTGTTTTGCATATGTAAATATGACCCTGGGGATAGTCTCCCTAAGGGTGATGGGGGAAACCAGACGTGGACTCCTTGCCCAATGTGCTTAGAGGGATATGGCTGCACCTCACTGACGAGGCCCAAAGGAGGCCGAAACGATCGTCTGGGGTTGTCATGTTCCTTGTTCAGAGGAGAATTGCCTGGTATTTCGGGGCTGGACTGACCATGTCGGCGGGATCAGACTGATATACTACAGGAAAGTTTTCTTCTGTGAAAAGCACAATTGGGCAGAAAGAAGCTACTACCAGCTGGCAACCGGGCCATAGAACAAGCTATTGATGCTGCTGTTCGTTCCTGGCAGACTGCTTCTCATTCTGTTTTGCATTAATCTAATTCCATCATGGGATGAAAGTAGTGGAGGAGGAGATAAATGTGTTAGAATCTTGGATATAAGACAGAGTAGGAGTGGTAGGGATTTGTAGTAGGAGGCATCTATGAGGGGATGGGGAAAAAGCAAAGAATGCATGAGATTAGGGCTTTAAGTGACTTGTATTAGTTAGATGTAGGTTATAAGTAGTAAATAGGTGTGAATCCTGTATTAGGGCAAGCTATGTATGATTCAAAGTATAGAGGATAATCTGAGAGGAGGGGCTATTGAAAAAGGTTTTGTTTCTACTGATTTGTCAGTAGAATTGCTTTAGCAAATCAAGTGGTACTAGAGAAAGGTCTGCTACAGTGTCATTTGGATCTGGAAATAGTTTGCTGTGGTACTATAAATATGCTAGTCCATCTGCATATGTCCAGGAAGGTGACTTGGTACAGCTGCATTTTTCTTTTTCTCATTGGGCTCAGCTGAGCAGTGTAGCTAAGGCTAGAGGAGAGGTAGATGACACTAGATCTAAGGATAGGCCTGGTGGTAGAGGGATAGGTGGAAATTGAGGAGTAGACATAGGGTTCTTAATTTTACTCATCTAAAGAAGGGGAAGGGAAATGAAAACAGATCAATAAAGGCAGTGGGCATCAATTTAAGTCCTTCATAGTAAAAAAAAAAAAAAAAGGGGGTCAAGATAATCTTTTCCACCGTTTTTAATGAGTTAACCATAAATAAGCATAGTGATTATTCAAGCAAAATTAAAAAAAAAGTGTTTTACTTACTTGAACTGAGAAGAAACAGGCACTAACAACAGACATTGAGAGCATCTTCTGTTGCGCCTGAAACAATGATACCTGTAGCCTTTATCTGCTGAGTCTGCCTGTCCAAACTCATGCTCTGGTCAGCAGTCAGAGAGCACCTACCCAGCTTACCTCAATCTGCGGCAGTAACCGCCATGTTACTGGTTGTTAGCTGACATAGAGGCCTGGCGACCCAAGACCTGATGTACTATGGCATTTGAACTGGTCATGATTAATTGTGTGAACCTGAATTGCCTCCCGTCTCTGGAGTGATTGCAGGCTGTGGGATTAGAGGAGCCATGAGTTACACCCCTTTCCTAATTCACAAACCCATTGTGGGTACAGAAAATTGTACCCATTCCCTTGTGTAGCCATCTATAAGGATGTCTGTTAAACAGTGAATGAGTGTGGTGCATGATTCCCTTTTGGCCATGTAACTGTCGTCATCACCTTTTACACCCCAGAAAGATAGACCACTCACTCTAGTGGCTAAGAAACTGGTAGTTCCCCATTATTGCATAGTGTGGAAATCACAATGTTTTGCTTAATAAACTCCTCTTAAAAGAACCTTATAGCCTCGCTCACTGGTGCTGAGCTAAGGAGAAGCATTGCCTCTGTAGATAAAAGGACTGATAGACTTGAGAAAAAGCCAGAAGTTTTAGCCATTGATCAAGCCATTCTTCATTTTTACACTCAGACCTTGGCAGACAATATCTTCAAGGATCCTGAATAGATATTTGCAGCAGACAAACGACTATTTGCTTGGTCTTTATAAGGAAAAATTGACCCCTACATTGATAAAGCTTATAGTGCAATTCACCCTAAAAATATTCCTTCAGATAGATCCATGGATGGCATTGTCCATTTACACTATTTTATATTCAAAATGAGCAACTCTTCAGGCTGCTTTTCAAAAGAAAATATTGCAGCAACCTAATCATATTATCCAGCTATATCCAGATCTGTTCAATTACACTTTGTCCAAGAGATGTATATACCTTCAAATAACCCAGGATCTATAGAAACTTTTATTGAGATATTTTGGAGATATCTAGTTAAATTGTTCACCAAAGGGAAGGTCAAACTAATGTTATCACAGCAGTTGAAATGGACTTAGGCCTGATGAGAGAGTTGTCAATACAGATGGAAGGTAAAAGTTCTAATACTGTGACTTACAGGCTATGGCTCCCGAATGGAGCCCTCTACCAAGGAGACTTCAAAAAAGAGATTTCTTCTCCCCCTAGCCCAACATGGGACTGACTTTTCTGCTTACAACATCAGCAAGTCTAGCTTACACTTCATTTATAGCACCCAGCTGTCAGCCAAAGTGGACTACATGATAAGATGTTTCTAAAATGGTTAATTAATGTTCCCTTTTCCAAATGGTTCCCAAGCAGTGTTCCCTCTACGGCTATATTCTGTGAAGGGTCCAGCAGTAACAGTTAATTAGGTAACTACACCCTTAGCTGACACTACACTATGCAGACTGCAAGGTATTGTTCCCTTTTTAACTGTTTCACTGCTGGGCTGCTAACAAAATGTTGCCTGAGAGGGAACACTAGTCCTAAGAGTAGTTGGTGGTGTCCATTTTTTCTCTTGCTAGATTTGCTGATGTAAAGTAAACTGCTATTAGCATATTAAGCATTTATTTTCAGTATTAATATCTTAAAAGGAGGAGACTTGCAACCCAAAATAGGTTAACTCTGTTTCCCCTCACTTGTGCACCATGGCGTAGAAAGTCTGACATAGTTTTGTGATGATGCACCAGCTTAGTAAAACATCACTCTGCTAATATGGTCATTGCTGTCTCTTAGTACAAGGAAGGTTTATAATTTTCAATTTCAGTTTCCCTTGATATAAATGTTTTTTTTTTTTATTATGGTGAAGTAACATTTTAGCCCTCTATTCAATCATTAAAACACTTTCCATATCAAATCTCCAATTTCTATCATCCTCTTCTCTTTTACTATCATGCCGCGCCGCTCTAGCCGTTGCTAGGGGTGCGGCATCTCCTTGCGTCTCCCTGTGTCTCCTTGCATCTCCTTCCCTACTCGTAGCAGGGGTTGTGTCGGGTCCGGATGCGCGTGGCGCTAACGTCATCGCCGCACGCTCCTGATGCCAGTCTGTGGCGTAATTCCTGCGCCTATGTAAGTTCTTCTACAATGATCGGTCACTGCCCAAGTATAGGTGTTACTTTGTGTGCTCCTGGGTTTGACAGATCGTTGTATCAATTTGCCTATTTTGTGTATGATCCCTGCCTGTCTGACTACTCTATAGTCTGATAAAAAGGGGGTGCTAATGAGTGACTGGATATGCTTAACGAATTATACTTATCAGCGACTCTAGTCTATTGTGTTGATAATGTAACTAGTACTGTGATACATACAGAATTATAAATACAGAGGATTGTCCCAGAGCAGACAAAATAATTTTTATCATCAAAGTTCACTTCTAAGGTGTGAATTAAATCCTTATTAGATCCAAGTAAGCATATGTGGGCTGCCTCCTCCTCGCCGACAGATCCGGGTTGACTATAAGAAATAAGGAAGAACAGAGGGGCGCCTCATGTGTAATATCATCAAGTTTGTGTGAAGACACAATATAGTAGAAGCCAAATGCGTACTCACATATTCGGGGAGCACACCAATGTGCTGGTAGGTGCAGGCTGTAGATTTTACAGGTGTAACAGCTCACCCACAACTAGAATTGCCTGTGTGCTGCAGTAAAAGGATGAAGCATAGACAAAACAAGCACTATATGTGCAGATCACTCAGAGTACAGTTATATCTACTTTGCAAAGTCCCAAATGGGTACTCACATGCTGGTTTAGCACACCAATGTGCTGGTAGAAGCAGGCTGGCAAATTGAGGGAAGGTGTGTCACCTCACTCCAAGGAAGGTCTTCCCAATAAGCAGTATCCAAATGCAAGGATGTCCTAATGGTTAAGCTCCCATATGATAACAATGAAAGCAGGCAGGTAAGGTGTGTCCACTCAGAGTTATTTTTCATAAAAAAATGGTATTTATTATAAAAACAAATTAAAAACAAAATACAAAAGAGTGGAATAGGGGTATTTCAATATCCCCCTAAACATGCAACACATTTCTCGGCATAACACGCCGTTTCCTCAGGCATATTGTTCACCTTACTGTTACCCCTGCTTCAAGTACCTGCTACCTAACACAAATGAGCACTGTCCTCCCTTTTAGGGGGACGTGTTCTCTAATTGATGTGATCCACCTGCCTGTTCTGAATCTACCTACTCTCAAGATGAAGCATATCATGTTGATAAAAAGCCTGAGGCAGTGAAAAACAGATTTGGCTTTTGTGCAGGAGACCCACTGGAAAGTTCAGCAGAAAAGGGATGTCTTAACCCTTTCCAACAGCGTTGGATGCTTCCTTTGTGTCCAGGAGAGTCACCATTTTCATTAGTAATAAGGTAACTTTGTATCTCCCTAAGGGAAAAAGGGGCAATTAGACGTGAACTCCTTGCTTAGTGAGAGGAATATGGCAACACCTCACTGACAAGGCCCAATGAAGGCCAAAACTATCATCTGGAGTTGCCGTGTTCCTTGCACATAGAGGAGCTGCCTGGTATTTTGGTGCTTGGCTGACAGTAATGGGTGGGATCAGACTGATAAACTACAGAAAAGTTCTTCTCTGTGAAAAACATTTACTGGGCTAAAAAGAATCTGCACTCAGGTGGTAAATCACAATAGAATAAGCTAACAAGTTATTTAGCTGATTATTCATTCCTGAAAGTGCACTTCACTCTATGTGTAATATGTCTCCCTAATGTAATAGAAGGGCAACCGGATGTGGACTCCTTGCTCAGTGCGCTTAAAGGAATATGGCTATACCTTACTGGTGAAGCCCAATTAAGGCCAAAACAATCATCTGGGGTTGCCGTGTTCCTTGTTCAGAGAGGAATTGCATGATATTTTGAAGCTGGACTGACCAAAATATGCAGAATCAGACGATATACTACAGGAAAGTTCTTCTCTGTGAAAAGCATTACTGGACTAAAAAGAAGCTATGTTGTTCTCAGCCACAAAGTAAATATCAAGACATGTGCACAGGCAGAAAATTTGGTTTGTCTGAAATTTTTGATTTGTATTTTTAAATTGATTCAGGTCCTCAGAATTTTGGTCATTGGCCCTTTCAGTTCAGCAGAATATTCAGATAAGAATTTTGTTAGAAATTACATTTTTACATCCCATTAAAGCCTATGGAATGCCCTAAAAAAACATTCCTTTTAGACACAAAATTACAGTACTAGGAGATGCCAGCAATCCAAACATACATTGCTAATTAGAATACAAGAACATACATGAACTGCAACAAGTTATACAAAGAGAATTACAAAAATCAATTGAAATTAAAAGCACCACTTCAAACTTTCCTGTCCACACATTTTTTTCCATTCATGCTAAAAGTACCCACATTCCTCACTTTCTCAAACATACCTGCTTTATAACCATTTTGTAGTTAATAGTTCTCCTTACAGACTCAGCTCAGAGAAGGGAAGTAACAGGAGAGGCAGCTGCAGGAAGCAGAGTAACTGAACTAAGATTCTAATAATAATAGTACATAAACTTCAAGAATACACCTCCAAAGAAGGTGGAGACACATGTGCTTACTAGAGTCCAGCAGTTACCTGAGCATTTGGCATTGATGACCACCACAGAGCAGGAAGGGCAGGAGTGGGAGTGGCAGCAGCAGCAGGGTTATTGAACTATGTAGGCCTGATAGTACATAAACCTAAAAAATGCACCTCCAAGGCAGGAGGAGGGCAAACATGTGACTAGAGCCTCTTGGACACAACGGTTAACAGTTCCCTGAGGATTCAGCATTGACAGATGATGACCACCACTAAGAAGGGAGAGTAAGAGCAGGAGTGACAGCAGTAGCAGGCAGAAGACTAACTGAACTTAGTAGGTAGGCCTCAGATACAAAAACCCCCAAAGTACACCTCCAATGGATGAGAACAAACATATGCTTAGAGTGCCCTGGACACAGCGGTCAACAGTTTTCTACACTTTTTGACTTTAACTGATGCTGACCAACACATAGTAGGAAGGGCAGGAGCAGGAAGGGCAGGAGCGGTCAAGTAGCCCTCTAGATTAAAGTACAACAACCCTGTAAATACACTTCAAGGGAATACGACAAGTGGAATTAAAGTAGTATGGGTAAAAGAAAATAAAGTTCTCACATTCCTCACTATCCCCCACACCTGCTCCTTAAACATGATTAAAGCTATCTTTGTAGATTTAATTCAGAGATCTGTTTACAAAGTCATTGTGACATTTCTTTAACGTAAACAAGAGCAGTGTCTCTTAGAAACCCAACTTAAACAGAAGGGAGACTTCTTTGGTGCTTTGGTGAAGGGAGGGAACTTCAGAGAAATGCACAACAGTGTGGAATGTGCATCAGTACTGCAGCGACCACTTTCTTATTAGAACTCCTGCCTCTAGAGCAAAGAGGGCAGGAGGAAGAATGATGGCAGCAGCAGGCAGCAGAGTTACTAGGTAGGTAGGCCTTACAGTGAATAAACCTCAAAAATATACCTTATATGCCTAGAGCTCCTGGGACACAGCAACCAGCAGTTCCCTGAAGATATGGCATTGACGGATGATGACCACCACAGAACATGAAGGGCAGGATTGGCAGCAGCAGACTTACTGAACTAAGTAGGTAGGCCTGACAGTACATTAACCTAAAACATACATCTCCAGGGCAGGAGGAGGGCAACAGGGCCTTGAGCCCCTTATACACAGTAGCCAATAATTATCTGAGAATTTTTCATTGACGGATGAAGACCAGCGAATTTGTTTTTACCCATTTAAAGGCAGCAGGCCTACCTATCTGTTACAGGTTATGCCCCCCCCCCCACAGCAATATAATTAACTTGCTGCTAGATTACGAGATTACGAGTTTTGCGGTATGGGTGAAGTTAAGGCTCATAATGCTGCTTTTTCACTACCTCTGGTATTACGAGTCTTGCAGGTTTAGGGGCACCGCACACTTTTTTGGCCGTAACGCAACGTAATTTCAAAAAGTTCTTTTTAAAAGGGACTTCCATAGCGCCGGTATTACGAGTCTGCCTGTCCGGCCAAAAAGTGAGCGGTACAACCTATACCGCCAAGATCGATACCGTAAACTGAAAGTCAGTAATTATGAGTTTTGCCCTACAAAACTGTACCATAAAACTCATAACTAAAGTGCTAAAAAGTACAATAACAGCCATAAACTACCTATTAACCCCTAAACTGAGGCCCTCCCGCATCGCAAAGACTAAAATAAAATTATTAACCCCTAATCTGCTGCTCCGAACATCGCCGCCACTATAATAAACATACTAACTCCTAAACCACCGCACTCCCGCATCGCAAACACTGGTTAAATATTATTAACCCCTAATCTGCCGCCACTAACATCACCGCCACCTACCTACATTTATTAACCCCTAATCTGCATTCCCCAACGTTGCCGTGACTATACTAAATTTATTAACCCCTAAACCTAAACCTAACCCTAACACCCCTCAACTTAAATATAATTAAAATAAATAAAAATAAAACCTACTATCATTACCTAAATAATTCCTATTTAAAACTAAATACTTACCTATAAAATAAACCCTAAGCTAGCTACAATATAACTAATAGTTACATTGTGTCTATCTTAGGTTTTATTTTTATTTTACAGGCAAGTTTGTATTTATTTTTACTAGGTAGAATAGTTACTAAATAGTTATTAACTATTTACTAACTACCTAGCTAAAATAAATACAAATTTACCTGTAAGATAAAACCTAACCCGTCTTACACTAACATCTAACCTTACACTACAATTAAATAAATTACATAAATTAAATACAATTGCCTAAATTACAAAACCCCCCACTAAATTACAAAATAAAAAAATAAATTATCAGATATTTAAACTAATTACACCTAATCTAATAGCCCTATCAAAATAAAAAAGCCCCCCAAAATAAAAATAAAAACCTAGCCTAAAGAAATCAGCTCTTTAACCTGTAAAAAAAAATACAAACAACCCCCAACAGTAAAACCCACCACCCACACAACCAACCCCTTTTTTGGGGGGCTTTTTTATTTTGATAGGGCTATTAGATTAGGTGTAATTAGTTTAAATATCTGATCATTTCTTTTTTATTTTGTGTTTGTTTATTTTTTGTAATTTAGGTAATTGTATTTAATTTATGTAATTTATTTGATAAATCAGTAAATTGTTAATAACTATTTAGTAACTATTCTACCTAGTTAAAATAAATACAAACTTGCCTGTGAAATAAAAATAAAACCTAAGATAGCTACAATGTAACTATTAATTATTTTGTAGCTAATTTAGGGTTTATTTTATAGGTAAGTATTAAGTTTTAAATAGGAATTATTTAGGTAATGATAGTAGGTTTTATTTAGATTTATTTTAATTATATTTAAGTTAGGGGGTTTTAGGGTTAGGTTTAGGGGTTAAAAATTTAGTATAGTGGCGGTGACGTTAGGGGCGGCAGATTGGGGTTAATAAATGTAGGTAGGTGGCGGCGATGTTAGGGGCGGCAGATTAGGGGTTTATAATATTTAACTAGTGTTTGTGATGCGGGAGTGCAGCGGTTTAAGGGTTAATATGTTTATTATAGTGGCAGCGATGTCCGGAGTGGCAGATTAGGGGTTAATAAGTATAATGTAGGTGTCGGCGATGTTGGGGCAGCAGGTTAGGGGTTAATAAGTGTAAGATTAGGGGTGTTTAGACTCGGGGTTCATGTAAGGGTGTTAGGTGTAAACATAAATTTAGTTTCCCCATAGGAATCAATGGGGCTGCGTTACGGAGCTTTACGTTGCTTTTTTGCAGGTGTTAGGCTTTTTTTCAGCCGGCTCTCCCCATTGATGTCTATAGGGAAATCGTGCATGAGCACGTAAAACCAGCTCACCGCAGCTTTTGTAAACCTGTAATACCAGCGCTGTAGGGAAGTGAGCGGTGACAACGTGCAAGTTAGCACCGCACTCCTCATAACGCAAAACTCGTAATCTAGCCGTTTAATTATAAAAAAAACACAAAGGGTTAAAGTTTAATGAAAACATTTTTTTACACCCCCCCCCAAAAAAAAATAAGCAGGCCTATCTATCAGTCACAGGGGATGCCACCACAGCAATATAATATTATTAATAAACTAAATATGCTGTTAACAGCAAGGAAATAGAAATTTATTTTTCTGCACACAAAGATGTAATCATGAAAACAAGTAAGGAGGCTTCTACCTATCAGTCACCTGCTATGGCTCTACAGTAAATCTAAACGTAAAGTTTTTATATTAAAGTTAAACTTCACTAAAAAAATTGAAAAACAAATTCTACACACAAGGGGTTAAAAATGAATGAAATATCTTTTTTAACCCACCCCTCAAGAAAACCTGCACGCCACTACCTATCAATCGCAGAGAATGCCCCCACAGCAAAAGTAATGGACTGCAAGAAAATAGGAACGGTTTTCTGCACACAAAGGAGGAGAAATAAACTCAAATTAAAATGTTTCCTTTCCCAAAATAAAGGCCTACCATTGGTGCAGCAGGTGCAGTCGCACCAGTGCCCAAGAGCTGAAGGGGACCCTTTACAGCCAGTCTATACATAGTTGAATGCAAAATGTTTACAATCCTAATGCAGGGAAGCCTTTTATTATTTTATTTTATTTATTTATAAAATATTTTACCAGGAAGGAAACATTGAGATTTCTCTCGTTTTCAAGTATGTCCTGGGACCACAAGACATTGCATTGATACAATGGGGTACAATAAAATACAAAAACAATAATACTACACAATATATGCAAAAAATTTAACATAGAACAGGTAGGAAATATATAATCAACCATGACAGGTGCATTCTGTTTTGAGATATGTAGAGAGGGATCTCTTAAAGGATATTAGGCTTGGGGAAGGTTTGAAAGTGTGCGGGAGGTCATTCCATAATTGTGGTGCTCTGTAGGAAAAGGAGGATCGAGCTGCTTTCTTTTTGTATTGAGGCAAACTAAATAATGGGCTGGTACTGGATCGGAGGTTATAGGAGGTGGGAACAGCCGGGGAGAGAATTCTGCTCAGCTAGGGTGGGAGCTTCCCAGAAAGGCTCTTAAACACAAGGCAGGAAAGATAAAGGGTGCATCTAGATTCCAGTGACAGCCAGTTTAGTTCTTTTAGCATGTCACAATGGTGGGTCCTGTAGTTACATTGCAAAGTGGCAGAACGAGTTATACAATGTATTAAGTTTATTAAGGTGAGTTTGCTGTGCAGGTGCATAAACTACGTCCCCGTAATCCATGATAGGCATCAGCATTTGCTGTACAATCTTTTCCTTTACTGTAGGGCTTAGGCAGGATTTGTTTCTGTACAGGGCACCTAGTTTTGGATAAAGTTTAGATGCAAGTTTTTCTATGTGGAGGCCAAAAGATTGATTGGGGTCTAACAACATACCCAAGTATTTGAAAGAGTGGACTGCGGTCAGCGTGCCATTGGATTTTGTTTTGATGCGTAGATGGGAATTTTGTAATTTGTGTAATTTAGGTCCCATTCCAAATATCATTGTGACAGTTTTGTCAGTGTTTAGGAAGAGTTTGTTTTTTGAGATCCACTTTTCTACCTCTGTGAATTGGTCTTGGAGCACTGCTTCAAGCTGTGTCAGATCGGAATTGTTTGCATAGATTACCGCGTCGTCTGCGTACATGTGTACAGTTGAGGATTTGCAGACATTAGGCAGATCATTTATAAATAATGTGAATAGTAGGGGGCCGAGAATGGAACCTTGGGAACACCACACGTGACTGGGAAAGGGAGGGAGTCGCTGTCAGAAACGGAGACATATTGTGATCGATCCGATACATATGATCAAAACCAGGTTAGCGGACGATCACCAATGCCTGAGTTTTTTAGTTTGAGCAGTAGTATGTCGTGGTCTACTGTGTCAAAGGCCTTTGCAAAATCAAGGAAAATAGCTCCAGTTAGGTCTCCTTGTTCCATGCCAGTTTGTATGTCGTTGCAAACTTTTAGGAGGGCAGTTGTAGTGGAGTGATTCGGGCAAAAACCTGATTGATCAGGGGTCAGATAGTTAGATTGTTGGTAATACTCACATAGTTGCGTATGGACGCATTTTTCTAAGATTTTTGACAATACTGGGAGCAAAGATATAGGACGATAATTAGAAACCAAGGTTAACTCTCCACTTTTATGGAGAGGCACTACGCTTGCAGTTTTCCAAAGTTTGGGTATGTATCCAGACACCAAGGATTCGTTAATTAGGGTTGTGACAGGTTTAGCAATTGCTGGCGCACTGAGCTTCAACAGCATTGCTGGGATTTGATCAGGTCCAGACTGTTTTAGATTATTAAGGTGTTTCTTAATGACATTGATGGGTACAGGTCTAAAATTGAACTTCTCTATATTGGGTCTTTGCTGATTTAGTGGGGCCTGATCCACATTTGTAGTTTCAGGATGCGTGTCATTTATTAGTTTGTCAATCAGGGTGGTGGAGCATTCGACAAAATAACTATTAAAGGCATTTGCTACTTCTAAGGGGAGTTGCAGGGTTTGGTTGTCCACATTGACAGTGGGGGGTTGGGAGTGGATTGGTGGATTTTGTAAGTTGTTTATGAGTTTCCAAAACTTTCTAGGGTTTGATATATTATTGTTCAGATTTTTACAGAAATATTGGGCCTTGGCCAATTTTGTTTGTTTAGTGCATATATTTCGCCATTGTCTATATACACAGTGATCATTCATAGAGCCTGTATGCTTGAACTTTGACCACAATGAATCCCAAAACTGGTACATTTGAATGAGGTCAGCTGTGATCCAATTTAAGTGTGCTCCTTTTACTCACATCTTACGCAGCGGGGCATGTAAATTCCAAACTTGTAGGAGTTCAGACTGGAAGAATTCTACTGCAGAATCTAGATCTGGGATTAGGTTTAATCTGTGCCAGGGGAGGTTCTTGATGTCATTTAGAAATGATTGAAGATTACATTTTATGAAGGACCTGGTGACTTTAACCTTGGGAGAGGATTTAGTTGCCTTTATTTTTCACACGCAGTACACTAGGCAGTGGTCACTGAAATTGTTAGGGAGAACACCTGCCTCCTGGATTCGGTCGGGAGAAGTGGAGAGAATCCAGTCAAGCAGGGTGTGATTATGGCTTTTGATGTTTATGCGAGTTGGGGAGGAGATTAATTGCGTTAGCTGCAAAGATTTAAACAGTGAGCGACAACTATTATTTTTTGGATTCAGACAATCAATATTAAAATCTCCAAAAACCAAAATTTCACTTTTTGGGTTTTGAGCTATGGTTTCACTTAGGAGATGTGCTATATCAGAAAGGGAATGTACAGGGGAGCTAGGTGGGCGGTAGATCCCTGCAACAATTATTGATTTACTGCATGGGATCTCAATTGTGCCAGAAAGGAAATCAAAGGTGGTAGGAGAGCTAGATTTTTGTAAGGGGGTGTACTTTGTGGAATTGTCAACATAAATTACAATGCCACCTCCTCTCTTTGCTCTATCATTTGTATGGCATGAATATCCATGTATTGCAATGGCAGAGTCAGGTATTTTTGCGGTTGGCCACGATTCAGAGATCACAATGATTTTGGGCTTGTATTGTAAACACCAAGCTTGCAGTGCATCAATTTTTGGTAGTAAGCTGCGGATATTACAGTGCACAAAGGAGAGGCCTTTTTTAGCTGGAAGGCTAGGAATGGAATTTGTTAGGGGACCAGGGTTAGATTCTACATCATTTGCAAGGGCAAGTAACATAAGGAATAGGAATTTGGAAATCATTTTTGTTTGGTCATATAGTGAATGTGATACTTTATAATTTTGTGAGGTGGGGGTAGGAGGGTTATTTTTAATAACCCTCCAGCAGCACTCAGCAGATAAGTTACAGCAACAGAGCAGGCCATGGTGTATGATAATTTGTTTTCCAGTTTGAGGTGAGTGCTTATGGCGGTTATTATGTGAACAAAATTGGAGTGAGAAAAGGGTTATCATTAATAACAGTATGGTCATATTTGGATTAACGTTAGTGGTATGAGGTGTGTAGATAAAAAAAAAAGTATATACACTATTGATGTGTGATATATAGCTATTTGTAGGAAGAGAGGGTATGTATTCTATAGGGTTAAGTAAAAGGAAGGATGTGCTGATCAGTGTTTGCAGCTGTCATTTAAAGGGACAGTCTAGGCCAAAATAAACTTTCATGATTCAGATAGAGCATGTTATTTTAAACAATTTTCCAATTTACTTTTATCACCAATTTTGCTTTGTTCTCTTGGTATTCTTAGTTGAAAGCTTAACCTAGGAGGTTCATATGCTAATTTCTTAGACCTTGAGGCCCATCTCTTTCAGATTGCATTTTAACAGTTTTTCACCACTAGAGGGTGTTAGTTCACGTATTTCATATACATAACACTGTGCTCGTGCACAAGAAGTTATCTGGGAGCAGGCACTGATTGGCTAGACTGCAAGTCTATCAAAAGAACTGAAAAAAGGGGCAGTTTGCAGAGGCTTAGATACAAGATAATCACAGAGGTTAAAAGTATATTATTATAACTGTGTTGGTTATGCAAAACTGGGAAATGGGTAATAAAGGGATTATCTATCTTTTAAAACAATAAAAATTCTGGTGTAGACTGTCCCTTTAAGGAGAATGAAAGTAGTGTGGGAGACTATCTATAAATGAAGAAATGAGCCTGGGGTGGGTGGGGTGAGGGGCAGGGTGGGAGGGAAACTATCTTCCAGAAGCTACCTGTTTGCAAAGCAGGGGAACAGCTGAGATAAGTTCTGTATTTTCTTGCAAGGCTTGGGTAGATATCCTTTAAAATCAGGCTGAAGGAGAGAGATATATTAGCGTCAGATTGGCCTGCAAACATTTAAAGGAATGGGTAGGAGGGTATATCTATGGACATTTGAGCTAAGGGTCATTCAAGCAAAAACACAGGGAAAGTTCAAATTACAGAGATAAGACAGAGGTATTCATGTAGGGGAATAAAACCATTAAAGTACAAAAAAGATATATGGGCCTTAGCTGGTTAAACTAACTTTTAACATAATGGTCAGACATAATGGTGATAAAATATGCATTTTAAATTATAAAAACAAAACAAAAACAAAAAATAGCCAATACATATAACAATACACACATCAGAAAATAACAGGGTAGGTAAATATAATGATATTACTATCTTCCAGAAGCTACCTGTTTTTAAAGCAGGGGAACAGCGGAGATAAGTTCTGTATTTTTTTGCAAGGCTTGGGTAGATATGCTTTAAAATCAGGCTGTTTGCAAAGCAGGGGAACAGTTGAGATAAGTTCTGTATTTTCTTGCAAGGCTTGGGTAGATATGCTTTAAAATTATTATTAGTGCAGGTTGTAGGTCCATCTGTCTATCTATCTATTTATCTGTCTGTCTATCCTCAAAATCATTATACAGAGCTTTCTACTGAGTTACCTTTTGGGGGCCCCAGAAAAATCTTGCACCAAGGCCCCCTGTTGAGTAGGTCCGCTACTGCATATATCAGTCACATACAGTAGCTATGCCCTACTCTTATATTAAATTAAACTACAACTCTTTAACACTAAAATAAAGAAAATTATAATTCCCTGGTTCCCAGAGTGAAAAAAATGCTGTATATGTGTGCACTGCACTGTAAGAAAACAAATCAGATTCTGCACAGTTTTACAGCAAAAAGCAGCTCAGCAAGCTGAAACAGGCACACACAAGAAGGTTGCTGGTGTTCACTAGACTAACACCTCCCTATGTTACGTTAATAGTTGATTGGACAAGCTTGTTTTGACTGTAATGCCTGACTTGCTGGCTCTTTCATCAATCTTTTAGTAATGCTCTGTCAGGATTAGACAGGGGAAGTTGTGCACATGAATAGTCAGACCCCTGTACGTCACTGCAAATGAAGAAGTTTATTTGTCAAACTATCTCTGCTCCTTCTCCCTCTCCTGTGTTCTATGCCCTTTTTTTTACTGAAAGAGCAAAATGAAAAAAGGAAACAAATGTCACTAATGGACACAATTTTGTTGCAGTGCAAATTCAGGATCATTTGTATTTGTCCACTCGGTATACTGCCAATTAGACAAATTGGTCAAAATTCGCCCCAATATGTTCGGATGAAAACAAATGCACAATAAATAATTGGCTATACACACTAGTTCATACAGAATATATAACCTAAATACTATGCAATTTTATTCCCTAAGAAACTTTCACGCCACAGTGAAACAAGGGGAATTGGTGGTTTTAACTTAAACCTAGTCTGGGACCCTAATATTGACATAATTGCTGACAAATGGAGTGAACAGAAGTGTCAGTTCTCTATTATCCAACTACTAATGGCTAGATATACATTATACCATGTGTGGTGGGCGCTGCACTCCTAAGCTAGAGATCAAACATTTTATTGAGGTCCCTGCAATTTGTTCTTTAGAATAGATTTGATTTTTATTGGCTTATTGACATCCAATGCTACAGAAGTCAAACGAGGTTATCATAGACTTTTTGGCACATAATGACAATGGAAACTTTTATGTTTTCAGCCACTTTTAAAGCATATCTTAGGGGTCTGTCATGCCACCACCTCCCCCCTTTGTTCTGCCGCCTCCGCTTCTCGGCCGTTGCCATAGCCGCATGAAGTTGTTGTGCAGCGCGCGGCAGTGACGTCCTCGCCTCGCGCAGAGAATGCCGCTCCGGTCCTTAGTCTGCACCTGTGTTCCCTCCTTGGTGTGAGCCTGCGCCTATTTAAGGTAACCACCAAACTACTTTCAGTGCCCGAGTTTATGTTGTGCTATGTGTACTCCTGGGGGCTCTGTTTGAATTCATTGGACTGTTTGCCTGCTGATGAACCTTAAAGTGAAGGTAAACTTTGGTGAACGAAAGCCTGTTTGTTAAAAATACTATTAAAAACAGGGGCACTTTCATTCATCAAAGTTTACAAAGCAGTCGTTTTGTTAAAAAAATGACCTTCTTTTCTTTTCACAGCAAGAGCAGCTTCCCCCACATAGAGATCCTCTCTTCACACGTCAGCAATGACTAATCCGGCTTCCTACAATCACAGCATGGCCTCAGGCAATGACTACCCTGGGGGGAAACCTGTCCGGAGAGAGCCAATGAAAGGAGGCATATATATTTGCAAGCGCCAATAACCATCTAGCTACCAGCAATGCATTGCTGCTCATGAGCCTAAGTACCTAGGTATGCTTTTCGAACTAAGGAAAAATTTGAAGTAAATTGGAAAGTTATTTTAAACTGCATGCTCTATCTGTATCATGAAAGCTGACTTTGCGATCCCTGTAACTGCTGATGTATTTTATGCTTGATTAAAAATACTTTAATATCCCTTTAAAAAAAATGTAAACTGTTACTGTGTTCTACTGAATATTTCTTTACAAAGATATTATTGATATAATTGCTCATACTTATCTTTTGCCAGAAAACATCACTTGTGCTTCAGTAGCCACTGATACAACAAAGCTTTTAATCATTTTTAGCCAGGTCTCGGGAACACATTTCAAAAGGCACTAAAAACTTTGAATAATTAAACTAATTTAACCAGATTTCTTTTGTCTACATGTGTTCAAATTAACTTGTAACCAATGAATATTTTTTTTTAAGAATATTCCCCATTAAAAGGGACATTATACACCAATTTTCATATAACTGCATGTAATAGACACTACTATAAAGAATAATATGTACAGATACTGATTATTATTATTATCGGTTATTTGTAGAGCGCCAACAGATTCCGCAGCGCTATACTGATCTAAATATCCAGTATAAAACCGTTTAAAAATTTACTTACAAGCTCACAGTTTAGCTCTGTTGAAAAGGTTGGCTGGAACACCCACTGAAAATAGTTATATAGCAAAATAATGCAGACACTCCCCCCTCCCCCTTCCTCTGCATATGAAAATATTCTTTACACAAACAGGAGCAAGCTGGAGTAGGTATACATTAGTATTCTTCTAAAACTTTGGGGCTTGGTTAGGAGTTTGAAAATCAGGGCAATGTTGTTATTGAAAAATAAGCAAAACTATTTAAAGAAAAAAAAGCTGTATAGGCTATATAAATGGATCATCAACAAAACATCAATGCAAATAAAAATCTAGTGTATAATGTCCATTTAAAGATAAAATAAATATGATTTAAAAGGAAATCTGCAACACATAGTCAAAGGCTTCCTACCCATATCTATGTGGTATACTGGAATACAATGCTGAGACATATTAGAAGCCATTTTTATTAGGGTAACCAGAGGTTTTTAATGGTATTATTCCACACTGTCAATTTGTCCCCAGAGCTTTTTGAGGGATGTCCCTTTTTTTGTGTGTGTAGCATAACAAGTTATAGAGATTGCTGTTACAAGTGATTGTAAAGTGCCCCTGTTTTTAAGAGTATTTTAAATACTGGGCACTAATTCCTTAAAGGGATAGTCAAGTCCAAAATAATCTTTCATGATTCAAATAGGGCATGTAATTTTAAACAACTTTCCAATTTACTTTTATCACCAATTTTGCTTTGTTCTCTTGGTATTCTTAGTTGAAAGCTAAACCTAGGTAGGGCTCATATGCTAATTTCTTAGACCTTGAAGCCCGCTTCTAGTCTGAATGCATTTTGACAGTTTTTCCCACTAGAGGGCGTTAGTTCATGTGTGTCATATAGATAACATTGAGCTCACACACGTAAAGCTACCTAGTAGTCAGCACTGATTGGCTAAAATGCAAGTCTCAAAAGAACTGAAATAAGGGGGCAGTTTGCAGAGCATTGATACAAGGTAATCACAGAGGTAAAAAGTATATTAATATAACTGTTTTGGTTTTGCAAAACTGGGGAATGGGTAATAAAGGGATTATCTATCTTTTCAAACAACAATTCTGGTGTTGCTTGAAACTTTAGAATAACTTTAAGTACATAGGAATAAAAAATAAACCAAAACAGCTATTACAGAAGTACAACTGATTGGTCAAGTTCTGATACAATTCTTGATAGGCTAAGAAGGTATAGTAATACATAGGTGCCTGTAATATAATCCAAATGAGATATCTTGGCTGTAAGAGAGTTGAAAGGAGGTAAATTGGAAAGGAGAAATAGGAAAGATGGGGAGGAGCAGTAAGAAAATGGAGATGGCGTGAAAGAATATGCAATATGCTATACAGAGAGACTCCACTATATCCTCTAATGCTTGTTAGTTATCCAGCCCTGCATATAGGATACATGTTAGTAATGATTCAAATGCTTTGGGATGTCTCATTTTTTTTTATCATGACTCTGTACTTATTTAATTTTATTATATAGGCACAACGCTCACCGTGGTATTATTATTTTGTCCATCACAGCGATATGACATG
Organism: Bombina bombina; assembly: GCF_027579735.1. Lineage (NCBI taxonomy): Eukaryota > Metazoa > Chordata > Amphibia > Anura > Bombinatoridae > Bombina > Bombina bombina. The sequence goes on from NC_069502.1 coordinate 248,120,511, forward strand.
CAACACACAACTCTATGGCGGGGGAAATACAGTTCCCTGCGTGCAGCAGTGGTGGATTTGTATAAAAGGAGGAGTATTTGTATCCATTTTGATGGTGTCTGATTGGAAGTGAGGACGGCCGGCTTGTGAGCAAGGAGAGACTTCAGCAGCAGAGACATAGTTGATCTGTATTGAGAGACCAGCTGAACATCAGAGAGAGAGACAGTTGAAAAGCAGAGACAGGGCTGAACAGGAGAGAGATTACTCTGTTAGTTTATGGTAATTAATACTAAGTAAAATATACTTAGTAAAAAATACTAATGTATTTTGGGCAAGATTACAAGTAGAGTGATATTTTGTGCTTCCGCGATCGTGTTAACTAGAATTTAGATTCGAATATTGCATGTTACTTCACGTATTCCCCCATAGAAATCAATGGAGACATTTTTTCGAAAAAACAAACACCCCACTCTCGTGCAAACACGATTGTATATTCTCATTTGCGCTAACCCGATATAAAACTATGAATATTTCATATTCCAATTTTCTTTTCATAACGGAATATGTTCTATTTATTCATAAATAAATATTTCTACATACAGTATATTTGATGTTTTTAAAATAAATATATATGTATACCTATATATATATATACATGATTATATATAGGTATATCAGGGCTCAAAATTTCAAGCCCTAAGCTCCTAGCCAGCCAAAAATATTACTCAACACTTTTGATCCCCCCCACTACTAGGGATGGGCGAATGTGTTTATATCCAAATTCGAATGTTAGAACGAATGTTATTGTAGAAATTCCATTTACATAATAGAATGTTGATAAGAACGAATATTCTTAAAAATTCGATTTTCGATTGTTATTTACAGTTTTCGAATGTCACATTCGAATTCGACTGTCACATTCGAATATTACATTTATAAAACACAGTATTAGACTAGAAACACTATTTTGAATGTCACATTCAAATCGAATATCACATTCGAATATTACATTTATAAAACACAGTATTAGACTAGAAATACTATTTCGAATTTGAATGTCAGATTCGAATCGAATATCACATTCGAATCGAATATCACATTTAAAACACAGTATTAGACTAGAAATACTATTTCAGCATTCAAATTCGAATATTACATTTATTAAACACAGTTGTAGACTAGAAATACTATTTCAAATTTGAATGTCACATTCGAATTTGAATGTTACATTCGAATTCGAATATTACATTTCAAAATTGAATGAATACATAGCTAAACATTCTATTATTCAAACTAATATTTTCGAATTTAATTGAAAAATTCGAAAACGAAAATTCAAAAATAGAATGTTATATAAACATTCGAAATTCGATTCGAACGAACGAATGTATCAAAATTTGTTTTAAATTTCAAATTTTTAGAAACATTCGCCCATCCCTACCCACTACCCATCCATACCACACCCACTAACCCACCCCTCTTTTTGCATATGTTTAGCCAATGTGAAACACCTTATTGTGAAGTAATTTTTTAATATTATTTATGTTTTATACCATAATAAATAAAATAATACTACATACAGTAATTAATTTACAAAAATAAGTGCATAGCAGTTAGCAACATCCACTAAGGTATGTAAACAAGTGTTCGCAGTCTGTGCTCTGTATTATCATTTACACAAAAAGATACAGTCCAGGGTAAGTCTTTAAGACAACTTCAGTTAAACATAGTTCCACATAAACCTGCAGTCTTTATCACATATGTCTTTCCAAACCGGAGTGGGTAACGGGTTTCTGGCCAATACCTATATCCCACAACAAGGACTCTGAGCATACACCTCTTTCCGGTACCTCACTGGCTCTTACCTGGGGTCGGAGTATATCCCGCACGCTCCAGCTTTTAGATATGGCACCCGACTTCCACTTCCACGTCTCCAGACGCCTGCTGACACCTGTGTACGGCTCCGGCCGTAACTGCTGGTATGTGTTCCCGGATACTTAATCCTGTATATCACCTGGTTGTATCCTGTGCTGAAATACTTTTTATTACTTCAGCTCCCCTGTGACGTCTGGGTCAGTCAGCAAGGATCTGCACTTATCCCGAGCTCCTCTTTGCTCAGGAAGAAAGTAGCCAAAGCAAATGAAGAAATAGGCTATCCTTTACTGGTAGAAAACAATCCACTTTATTTGCTAAAAACAGTACTAACAATATATGCGTGCAAGACAACAGCGGTCTTACGCGTTTCGGCTAAACGGTTGTGCCGTAATCATAGACCATATATTGTTAGTACCGATTTTACCAAATAAAGTGGATTGTTTTTTACCAGCAAAGGATTGCCTATTTCTTAATTTGCTATATCCACTAAGGTATATATGTCTGTAAATACCAACTATTATTTTTTTGGCGAGCCAGTTAACCACAGCTCTGAAATAGCGGGAATGATTCTAGCATAAATCGCGATTACGCTAGCACAATCTTCTTTTTTTATCTTCTTGCAATATCAGCGCAACTTTAGCGGATGTGATATCTTTCGTGAATATTATTTTTATCTTACCAAATCTCTTAGGGTGTGTAAGTTAAAAGAAATACCTTTCAAAATATAAAATAAAGAGGGCCATAAATAGATGGATTCTTCTAACTAACCCGTTTAAAAATCACCAGTTAAAACTGGTAGTAATTATTCTTGGCTTTGCCTGGTATATATTATAATCTGTATGTTTTTAGCAATGCGAAATTGTTGATGGATAAAAGTGATAACAGTGGGGCAGCTATTATTTTTATTCTTTATTTGCTATGATATGAAAAGTTTAAATTAGAAAATATTCAGCTAGTTCCTGTATACACCAGAGAGGCCAGTTAACTATGTAACTTGGAAGCAGGATAACCTTAATTTGGAATAGATCTCCAGTTGGTTTAATTATCTAAGTTGCTCATGTCTATTATCTTATTTTATCAATACTACCACAGTTCCTCCCTTATTTGTCAGTCAGTTTTCAGTTCCACAGTAATTTGCAAAATGATTGAAAAGAATACCAAGAATGTACCCCTGATCTTTATCCTACCATCCAACACATAAAAAAAAATCCACAAAAGACGTTTATACATGTTGTTGTTACAGGGATATGGAACTAATCTAATCTTCCAATATTTACTTAATTAGCATTTTTTATAATAGAACCTTCCAGTTATCTGTACCTCTGAGGGCACAATGATCTAAACTTCACCAGATCAGATGGGGTTTCCCTCATCGATCCTCGCAGGAGCTGCCCTGGTGGAATTATCGTAAAAAAGGGGCAGTCCTTGGTAGTGGCGAATTTTCTCCTATTGAAAGTAATGAAGCTTGCTGGAAAAGGGACAATTCGCTCCATAGAGCAAAGTTAGCAGTGAACAGGGGACGCACTTTAAAAATTAAATCCTTCAGCCAATATAAAACACATTACACAGCTTTCTGCGTATTGCACTTAACAATCACATATATTCTTGTACGCAAGTGGTTTTCTATTATGGTTATTTTGAGTGTTTTGAGAAAATCTTGCCAACTCTTAGTTTGCAAGAAAAAAACAGTGAGATCTGTAGTGCGAAAATCTTCACAGAATTACACTAGGAGGCCCATTTATCAAACTCCGTATGGAGCATTTGGGCCCGTTTTTCTGGCGAGTCTTCAGACTCGCCAGAAACAGCAGTTATAAAGCAGCGGTCTAAAGACCACTGCTCCATAACCCTGTCCACCTGCTCTGAGCAGGTGGACAGGAATCGCCACAATTCAACTTGATCGAGTACGATCGGGTTGATTGACACCTCCCTGCTGGCGGCCCATTGGCCGCAAGTCTGCAGGGGTCGGCGTTGCACCAGCAGCTCTTGTGAGCTGCTGGTGCAATGCTGAATACAGCGCATTCAGCGCACTGTCGGATCAGGTTCGCAAGACCTTTGATACATAGGCCCCTAGGACAATTTCATTCTAGAGACAATTTCATATGTGCCCATAGAACTCCCAAGTTCAGCCCATTTTACGGAAAAAACTATTACGCTTAAAAGTATGAATTTCTAAGTGTTTTTTGCACATCCGGTGTACTTAAATTACACTTTACGTTATGCATATTTAAAATGATTTTTCCTATGTAATTAACAAACAAATTTTACGTTTTTTATAAAAACAGAATTTATGTTTACCTGATAAATTTCTTTCTCCAACGGTGTGTCCGGTCCACGGCGTCATCCTTACTTGTGGGATATTCTCCTCCCCAACAGGAAATGGCAAAGAGCCCAGCAAAGCTGGTCACATGATCCCTCCTAGGCTCCGCCTACCCCAGTCATTCGACCGACGTTAAGGAGGAATAATAGCATAGGAGAAACCATATGGTACCGTGGTGACTGTAGTTAAAGAAAATAAATTATCAGACCTGATTAAAAAACCAGGGCGGGCCGTGGACCGGACACACCGTTGGAGAAAGAAATTTATCAGGTAAACATAAATTCTGTTTTCTCCAACATAGGTGTGTCCGGTCCACGGCGTCATCCTTACTTGTGGGAACCAATACCAAAGCTTTAGGACACGGATGAAGGGAGGGAGCAAATCAGGTCACCTAAATGGAAGGCACCACGGCTTGCAAAACCTTTCTCCCAAAAATAGCCTCAGAAGAAGCAAAAGTATCAAACTTGTAAAATTTGGTAAAAGTGTGCAGTGAAGACCAAGTCGCTGCCCTACATATCTGATCAACAGAAGCCTCGTTCTTGAAGGCCCATGTGGAAGCCACAGCCCTAGTGGAATGAGCCGTGATTCTTTCGGGAGGCTGCCGTCCGGCAGTCTCGTAAGCCAATCTGATGATGCTTTTAATCCAAAAAGAGAGAGAGGTAGAAGTTGCTTTTTGACCTCTCCTTTTACCTGAATAAACAACAAACAGGGAAGATGTTTGTCTAAAATCCTTTGTAGCATCTAAATAGAATTTTAGAGCGCGAACAACATCCAAATTGTGCAACAAGCGTTCCTTCTTTGAAACTGGTTTCGGACACAGAGAAGGTACGATAATCTCCTGGTTAATGTTTTTGTTAGAAACAACTTTTGGAAGAAAACCAGGTTTAGTACGTAAAACCACCTTATCTGCATGGAACACCAGATAAGGAGGAGAACACTGCAGAGCAGATAATTCTGAAACTCTTCTAGTAGAAGAAATTGCAACTAAAAACAAAACTTTCCAAGATAATAACTTAATATCAACGGAATGTAAGGGTTCAAACGGAACCCCCTGAAGAACTGAAAGAACTAGATTGAGACTCCAAGGAGGAGTCAAAGGTTTGTAAACAGGCTTGATTCTAACCAGAGCCTGAACAAAGGCTTGAACATCTGGCACAGCTGCCAGTTTTTTGTGAAGTAACACCGACAAGGCAGAAATCTGTCCCTTCAGGGAACTTGCCGATAATCCTTTTTCCAATCCTTCTTGAAGGAAGGATAGAATCCTAGGAATCTTAACCTTGTCCCAAGGGAATCCTTTAGATTCACACCAACAGATATATTTTTTCCAAATTTTGTGGTAAATCTTTCTAGTTACAGGCTTTCTGGCCTGAACAAGAGTATCGATAACAGAATCTGAGAAACCTCGCTTCGATAAAATCAAGCGTTCAATCTCCAAGCAGTCAGCTGGAGTGAAACCAGATTCGGATGTTCGAACGGACCCTGAACAAGAAGGTCTCGTCTCAAAGGTAGCTTCCAAGGTGGAGCCGATGACATATTCACCAGATCTGCATACCAAGTCCTGCGTGGCCACGCAGGAGCTATCAAGATCACCGACGCCCTCTCCTGATTGATCCTGGCTACCAGCCTGGGGATGAGAGGAAACGGCGGGAACACATAAGCTAGTTTGAAGGTCCAAGGTGCTACTAGTGCATCCACTAGAGCCGCCTTGGGATCCCTGGATCTGGACCCGTAGCAAGGAACTTTGAAGTTCTGACGAGAGGCCATCAGATCCATGTCTGGAATGCCCCAAAGTTGAGTGACTTGGGCAAAGATTTCCGGATGGAGTTCCCACTCCCCCGGATGCAATGTCTGACGACTCAGAAAATCCGCTTCCCAATTTTCCACTCCCGGGATGTGGATAGCAGACAGGTGGCAGGAGTGAGACTCCGCCCATAGAATAATCTTGGTCACTTCTTCCATCGCTAGGGAACTCCTTGTTCCCCCCTGATGGTTGATGTACGCAACAGTCGTCATGTTGTCTGATTGAAACCGTATGAACTTGGTCCTCGCTAGCTGAGGCCAAGCCTTGAGAGCATTGAATATCGCTCTCAGTTCCAGAATATTTATCGGTAGAAGAGATTCTTCCCGAGACCAAAGACCCTGAGCTTTCAGGGATCCCCAGACCGCGCCCCAGCCCATCAGACTGGCGTCGGTCGTGACAATGACCCACTCTGGTCTGTGGAATGTCATCCCTCGTGACAGGTTGTCCAGGGACAGCCACCAACGGAGTGAGTCTCTGGTCCTCTGATTTACTTGTATCTTTGGAGACAAGTCTGTATAGTCCCCATTCCACTGACTGAGCATGCACAGTTGTAATGGTCTTAGATGAATGCGCGCAAAAGGAACTATGTCCATTGTCGCTACCATCAACCCGATCACTTCCATGCACTGAGCTACGGAAGGAAGAGGAACGGAATGAAGTATTCGACAAGAGTCCAGAAGCTTTGTCTTTCTGGCCTCTGTTAGAAAAATCCTCATTTCTGAGGAGTCTATAATTGTTCCCAAGAAGGGAACCCTTGTTGACGGGGATAGAGAACTCTTTTCCACGTTCACTTTCCAGCCGTGCGATCTGAGAAAGGCCAGGACGATGTCCGTGTGAGCCTTTGCTCGAGGGAGGGACGACGCTTGAATCAGAATGTCGTCCAGGTAAGGTACAACTGCAATGCCCCTTGGTCTTAGCACAGCTAGAAGGGACCCTAGTACCTTTGTGAAAATCCTTGGAGCAGTGGCTAATCCGAAAGGAAGCGCCACGAACTGGTAATGTTTGTCCAGGAATGCAAACCTTAGGAACCGATGATGTTCCTTGTGGATAGGAATATGTAGATACGCATCCTTTAAATCCACCGTGGTCATGAATTGACCTTCCTGGATGGAAGGAAGGATAGTTCGAATGGTTTCCATCTTGAAAGATGGGACCTTGAGAAATTTGTTTAAGATCTTGAGATCTAGGATTGGTCTGAACGTTCCCTCTTTTTTGGGAACTATGAACAGATTGGAGTAGAACCCCATCCCTTGTTCTCTCAATGGAACAGGATGAATCACTCCCATTTTTAACAGGTCTTCTACACAATGTAAGAACGCCTGTCTTTTTATGTGGTCTGAAGACAACTGAGACCTGTGGAACCTTCCCCTTGGGGGAAGTCCCTTGAATTCCAGAAGATAACCCTGGGAGACTATTTCTAGCGCCCAAGGATCCAGAACATCTCTTGCCCAAGCCTGAGCGAAGAGAGAGAGTCTGCCCCCCACCAGATCCGGTCCCGGATCGGGGGCCGATATTTCATGCTGTCTTGGTAGCAGTGGCAGGTTTCTTTGCCTGCTTTCCCTTGTTCCAGCCTTGCATTGGTCTCCAAGCTGGCTTGGCCTGAGAAGAATTACCCTCTTGCTTAGAGGACGTAGCACCTTGGGCTGGTCCGTTTTTACGAAAGGGACGAAAATTAGGTCTATTTTTTGCCTTGAAAGGCCGATCCTGAGGAAGGGCATGGCCCTTACCCCCAGTGATATCAGAGATAATCTCTTTCAAGTCAGGACCAAACAGCGTTTTCCCCTTGAAAGGAATGTTTAGTAGCTTGTTCTTGGAAGACGCATCAGCCGACCAAGATTTCAACCAAAGCGCTCTGCGCGCCACAATAGCAAACCCAGAATTCTTAGCCGCTAACTTAGCCAATTGCAAAGAGGCGTCTAGAGTGAAAGAATTAGCCAATTTGAGAGCATTGACTCTGTCCATAATCTCCTCATAAGGAGGAGAGTCACTATCGAGCACCTTAATCAGTTCATCAAACCAGAAATATGCGGCTGTAGTGACAGGGACAATGCATGAAATGGGTTGTAGAAGGTAACCCTGCTGAACAAACATCTTTTTAAGCAAACCTTCTAATTTTTTATCCATAGGATCTTTGAAAGCACAACTATCCTCTATGGGAATAGTGGTGCGTTTGTTTAAAGTAGAAACCGCTCCCTCGACCTTGGGGACTGACTGCCATAAGTCCTTTCTGGGGTCGACCATAGGAAACAATTTTTTAAATATGGGGGGAGGGACGAAAGGAATACCGGGCCTTTCCCATTCTTTATTAACAATGTCCGCCACCCGCTTGGGTATAGGAAAAGCTTCTGGGAGCCCCGGCACCTCTAGGAACTTGTCCATTTTACATAGTTTCTCTGGGATGACCAAATTTTCACAATCATCCAGAGTGGATAATACCTCCTTAAGCAAAATGCGGAGATGTTCCAATTTAAATTTAAAAGTAATCACATCAGATTCAGCCTGCTGAGAAATGTTCCCTAAATCAGTAATTTCTCCCTCAGACAAAACCTCCCTGGCTCCCTCAGATTGGGTTAGGGGCCCTTCAGAGATATTAATATCAGCGTCGTCATGCTCTTCAGTAACTAAAACAGAGCATCCACGCTTACGCTGACAAGGGTTCATTTTGGCTAAAATGTTTTTGACAGAATTATCCATTACAGCCGTTAATTGTTGCATAGTAAGGAGTATTGGCGCGCTAGATGTACTAGGGGCCTCCTGAGTGGGCAAGACTCGTGTAGACGAAGGAGGGAATGATGCAGTACCATGCTTACTCCCCTCACTTGAGGAATCATCTTGGGCATCATTGTCATTATCACATAAATCACATTTATTTAAATGAATAGGAATTCTGGCTTCCCCACATTCAGAACACAGTCTATCTGGAAGTTCAGACATGTTAAACAGGCATAAACTTGATAAGAAAGTACAAAAAACGTTTTGAAATAAAACCGTTACTGTCACTTTAAATTTTAAACTGAACACACTTTATTACTGCAATTGCGAAAAAACATGAAGGAATTGTTCAAAATTCACCAAACTTTCACCACAGTGTCTTAAAGCCTTGAAAATATTGCACACCAATTTTGGAAGCTTTAACCCTTAAAATAACGGAACCGGAGCCGTTTTAAGCTTTAACCCCTTTACAGTCCCTGGTATCTGCTTTGCTGAGACCCAACCAAACCCAAGGGGAATACGATACCAAATGATGCCTTCAGAAGTCTTTTATCAGTATCAGAGCTCCTCTCACATGCGACTGCATGCCATGCCTCTCAAAAACAAGTGCGCAACACCGGCGCGAAAATGAGACTCTGCCTATGCTTTGGGAAAGCCCCTAAAGAATAAGGTGTCTAAAACAGTGCCTGCCGATATAATTATATCAAAATACCCAGAATAAATGATTCCTCAAGGCTAAATAAGTGTTAATATCAATCGATTTAGCCCAAAAAATGTCTACAGTCTAAATAAGCCCTTGTGAAGCCCTTATTTACAATCGTAATAAACATGGCTTACCGGATCCCATAGGGAAAATGACAGCTTCCAGCATTACATCGTCTTGTTAGAATGTGTCATACCTCAAGCAGCAAAGGACTGCAAACTGTTCCCCCAACTGAAGTTAATGCTCTCAACAGTCCTGTGTGGAACAGCCATGGATTTTAGTTACGGTTGCTAAAATCATTTTCCTCATACAAACAGAATTCTTCATCTCTTTTCTGTTTCTGAGTAAATAGTACGTACCAGCACTATTTGAAAATAACAAACTCTTGATTGAATAATGAAAAACTACAGTTAAACACTAAAAAACTCTAAGCCATCTCCGTGGAGATGTTGCCTGTACAACGGCAAAGAGAATGACTGGGGTAGGCGGAGCCTAGGAGGGATCATGTGACCAGCTTTGCTGGGCTCTTTGCCATTTCCTGTTGGGGAGGAGAATATCCCACAAGTAAGGATGACGCCGTGGACCGGACACACCTATGTTGGAGAAATACGATTTTTGGTGAAGAATTTTGATGCACCTTAACAATACAATCTGTTCCTGCGTATTGTTGTGTGAATGGTTCAATCATTCATTTTTAACACAAACATTTTATTGTGCAGTTTTGTAATGTATATGAATATGCAGTATATGTCCCTTAGTGAGACATCCTGTTTTCATGGTAAAAATTATCTTTAGATCATTCCACCATGGAAATAGAATACTGGTGAGCATTCTTAAATAATGTCGCCAGCCTAGAGACCTTTAGATCATCAGTGTGTCTTAGCACTTCTAATAAAAGTACCTTAGACTGTTTGTTACGGGGTATTTTGAGGATATTGTTCCCTATGTTATAGAAGTATTCAATGTTTGTGCCAGAGTTGAGAAATATACTAACATGTGTCTTAACTTGCATTGGAGGTTATGTGAACAATACAGTTCAAATTACTTCCATTCAAATTTCAATAGGATGTGTCAAGATTTTGAAGATGGTTGATACTGATGGGTTATATTCATAAATTGTTTCAAGTCATAAAATATCTGCATCTATATGAAGCCCTTTGGATTTGACTGCACGTGACACACATGAAATATCTGCAGTTATCCACATAACTGTGTGGAAAATGATGTGACTTTGAAAAATTGGTAAGAATGTCTCTAACAGGACTCCGAAACACAATAACTAAAGTATATGAGTATAAATCTTACATTCTATATTATCAAATTATACCATTACTAGTCCTAAAGCCTGTGTACACAGGCCAATTTTTTAGGTACCGCGGTTCCAACACTTGCTCCCTCTCTCTCCCCCCTCTCTTTTGCGCTCTCTCTCTCTCCCCCTTCTCTTCTGAGTTCTCTCTCTCCCCCTTATTTTGCACTCTCCCCCTCTTTTGCTCTCTCTCTCTCCCCTTTTTTGCTCTCTCTCTCCCCTCTTGTGCTCTCCCTCCCCCCTCTTTTGCTCTCTCTCTCCCACCTCTTTTGCTCTCTCTCCCCTCTTTTGCTCGCTCTCTCTCTTCCCCCCTCATCTGCTCTCTCCCCCCTCTTGCTCTCTCTCGCCCTTTTTTGCTCTCTCTCTCCCCTATTTTGCTCTCTCCCCCCTCTTTTGCTCTCTCTCTCCCCACTCTTTTGCTTTCTCTCTCCCCCCTCTTTTGCGCTCTCTCTCTCTCCTACCCTCTCTTTTGTTCTCTCTCCCCCTCTCTTTTGCTCTCTCTGCCCCCTCTCTTTTGCTCTCTCTTCCCCTCTCTTTTGCTCTCTCTCTCCCCCTCTCTTTTGCTCTCTCTTCCCCTCTTTTGCACTCTCTCTTCCCCTCTTTTTGTGCTCTCTCCCCCTTCTCTTTTGCGCTCTCTCCCCCTCTCTTTTGCACTCTCTCTCCCCCTCTTTTGTGCACTCTCTCTCTCCCCTCTCTTTTAAACTCTCTCTCCCCCCCCTCTCTTTTGAGCTCTCTCTCCCCCCCCCCTCTCTTTTGAGCTCTCTCTCCCCCCTCTCTTTTGAGCTCTCTCTCTCCCCCCACTCTTTTGCGCTCTCTCCCCCCTCTTTTTTGTGCTCTCTCCCCCTCTTTTTTGCGCTCTCTCCCCCTCTCTTTTGTGCTGTCTCCCCCTTGCGCTCTCTACCCCTCTTTTTTGCGCTCTCTCCCCCTCTCTTTTGCGCTCTCTCCCCCCTCTTTTGCGCTCTCTTTTAAACTCTCCCCCCTCTCTTTTGCGCTCTCTCCCCCTCTCTTTTGCGCGCTCTCTCCCCCTCTCTTTTGAGCTCTCTCTCTCCCCCTCTTTTGTGCGCTCTCTCTCCCCCTCTCTTGCGCTCTCTCTCTCTCCCTCTTTTGCGCTCTCTCTCCCACCTCTCTTTTAAGCTCTCTCTCCCCCCTCTCTTTTGAGCTCTCTCTCACCCCCCTCTCTTTTGAGCTCTCTCTCCCCTCTCTCTCTCCCCCTCTTTCTCTCCCACTCTCTTGCGCTCTCTCTGCCTCTTTTGCTCTTCCCCCCTCTTCTGCTCGCTTTCATTCTTTCATTCCTTCCTCTGTTTTGGTCTCTCCCACCGGCCACGCCCCTCCTGCGAGGCCACACCCCCTCATCACGCCCGTCAGCCATGCCCCCTCGTCATGCCGGTCACGCCCACCGGTCACGCCCCCATCACGGCACGCCCAACGCCGGGCACACCCCCACCAGGCAGCTTCCGCAGTGCGCACTACTCTGCAGCTGAAGGTCAGGTGTGTTTGTCCGCTCGCGGTCTCTACTGCGCATGACGGCTTCAGACAAACACACTTGGCCTTTTATAATATAGGATATTTTTTGTTTATTGGTACAGTAACATTAATATTATTTACACACACAGAAACAAATATTGATATTGGTTGTAACTAGTGAAAATTTATGTAAATGCAAACACAGTCTTTCTAGACCCAAACAAACCAAATTGTTGGTTATTATAGCAGATGATACAAATATCACATAAGCTAGATGTGTTCCAACAATGCCCTACATTACAAGTTGAGTGCTATCATTGTCCTGTGTAAAACAAACATGATCTGATAGGACCAGTATTAGAAGCTAGCCGTTAAAAAAATCATGAGTTCACTTGTGCGAACAAAAGATAAATACCAGTCCCTATAGTTTCAATGAGAAGCTCAAGCAGAAACTACTGCTCGTATTAACAGGTCATGGTAAGCATTGTGCTTAGATGATAATAACATTAACACTAAAAAGGACTTTCTAAACCACAAAACTCGCATCTTAGGTTTCATTTTTACATTATTTCAAGATGTTTTACAAAGTGTCATTGCTTTTGAACATAGACAAAACACACCAAGGCCATTTTAGATGGGACATTATACACTCATTTTTTTCTTTGCATAAATGTTTTGTAGATGATCTATTTATATAGACCATAAAGTTTTTTTTTTTTTTTAAATGTATAGTTTTGCTTATTTTTAAATAGCATTGCTCTGATTTTCAGACTCCTAATCAAGCCCCAAAGTTTTATGAGAATACCGTCAGCTACCTTCTCCAGCTTGCTCCGGTTTGTGTAAAGGGTCTTTTCATATGCAAAATAAGGGGGAGGGGGGAGTGTCTTATTTCCCATTTGCATTGGGCTTTCCAGCTACCTTTTAAACAGAGCTAAACTGAGAGCTTCTAAGAAAGTTTTTAAACAGTTTTATACTGGATTTTTATATCAGTATCTGTGCATCTTATTCTTTTGAAAATGAGTGTATACTGTCCCTTTAATGTACAATGGTCTAGATCAGTAGGTACTAGTGGTGCGCTAATAGGCAGAAGAGGAAGAAGGGAGCACTGAGTTTTTCATTGGGGGTGCTAGTGGGCAAGGAGTGTAAGAGGATGCTAGTTGCCCCCAATCCCCAAGTACATTTAACATAATTTGCTGCACTTTAGCCTAGATGTGTAAATTGTAACAACTTTCTTGCGCTGTGTTTAAAGTTTTATGGCTCTTTGTTTTTAAGACTTTTATGATAGTATGGGTTTATAATCAACCTACAATCTCCCTGACTACAATAGGTTGCAGCCACTTTTAGAGAATGCTTGCATCCTTTGTTTTACCAACCCTGTACATTAGCATGTGTACCATTAACTGCACAGTTAAGAATTTCTGCGTAGTAGCAGGAAACACAGCAATGGCCTGTTGTGCTTGTCTGAGTAGATTTGCACACTGCTAATTTTCAAGTCTTTTTTCTGCTTTCATCAGAAATAACCTGTGTGGTACATACTATGGCCCTGATATTCAAATGAATCTCCAACTTAAAGGGACATGAAACCCAAAATGTTTCTTTCATGATTCAGATAGAGAATACAATTTTAAACAACTTTACAATTTACTTCAATTATTTAATTTGCTTCCTTCTCTTGTTATCCTTTGCTGAAAGGTTTATCTAGGAAAGCTCAGGAGCAGCAAAGAACCTAGGTTCTAGCTGCTGATTGGTTGCAGCATATATATACCGATTGTCATTGGCTCACCCATGTGTTCAGTCAGCAACCAGAAGTGCACTGTTGCTCATTCAACAAAGCATACCAAAAGAACGAAAATAAATGGAAAATAGGAGTAAATTAGAAAATGGCATGCTCTATCTGAATTATGAAAGAAAAAAATTGGGTTTCATATCCAGTTGGGACTTCACAAGTGCTGAATTCACTGAATGTTCAAAAGAGAAAGAGCAGAACTCTACAGCACAATGAAATCTCTATAATTTCTGTATATGAAGGAGAGACAAGTCCAGTGCAATATAGCACTGGATGATATGAGAGTATTATTACACTTAGGCTTTGTATTTTATATTACTATACATATCAGATTGGGTCCTTTAAGTATTATTGCATTTAAGCTAGCCCATAATTAGCTATTTCCCTTAATTTTATGGACAAGATAATGGAATTACCCTTTTCAAACCTTTTTACTTCTGGATTTTAATAAAAATATTTCTACCTTTCAGCTGCTCCTTCAGCTTCCTGACAAGGGCTGCTATGTCACTACTTAATACACCACCAGGAACCACATTACAATTTTTGAGGAAATCATCCACCTTGCTTGAGTTGAGACTGAACACGAGTTTGATTTGACCAAGGCTGGCAGTGTTTTGGCTAAAATTCTCAATGACATCCCTAAAAGGCTTTAGGACTGCCACTGACTGCTTCTGATCCCAATTAATTTGTCAGAAGCCATAACATGTATACTGCTCCAAAATGTGTTTCACCATCTCCAAAGTTGAGTTCCACCTAGCCTAGCTATAACTTGCTTAAGACATTGCTGGGAAAGCCTAATCCTGTTCCTGCTGACTGGCTTTAACATTGTGGTGGATGTGGCCTGTAATTCTTACGTTATGTTTTGTGATAGCGACATCTCGTGTTAGCTTGGTCTTGGTTTCTTCCATTTGTTTCAGGCCATACCTATGTCCTAGAAGCAGGGCCGCCATCAGGGGGTGACAGGGGGGACTCCTGTCAGGGGTCAAATGGCAGCTACCAGAGGGTACTACAGCAGAGTGCTATTGAGTGTGGTAAATGTTATTACAAGGAGTAAAGCATTAGCATTTGAGAGGATTTCTGAGTGTGCACTAAACCACTATGCACAGTGTAAGACAGACTTGGCACTTAAGTTTGTACAGTATGTGCCTGAGTCAGACGGCAGATCACTTTCATTTGCAGAGGAGGTAGGAATTATTTAGTAAATGTTTTTTATTACTATTACTGTGCAATTTCGGATTGCAACTTCAGGGTGGTAGTAGTTGTATGGTGGGGCCAGAGGTCAATAAAAACAAATTTTTTAGCATTATGCAGCAGTGTATTTATGATTATTTGAAAATGCTGTAGAAATTCTATATTTAAAGCCATGCAGAAATGTTTCCTCCTCAATACACAAATGGTAGGTGCTATTTTGGCAGGTATGAGGTGTTTTTATTAATATATATATATATATATATATATATATATATATATATTACATTCCAGTTTACTGCCCCTTTATGCAAGGACTTTTCAGATGCAAAGATGCATTTTATCTAAGGTTTTTACATCTGCATAAAATGTTATACTCACAGACTAAGATTGCTCACTGTTTGAAATGAGATAGATTAACTTAACACTGTTCAGTTTACACTACAGCTGACTTAATTTTGAAATACATACAAACAAGCCTAAATCCTGCATTTAACCAGATCTAATGGTATGAGACTGAGTACCACAGCTTATGGTTCCACCAAGACCATATAGTGTACAGTATTTTCAAAATCCATAAGTACAGATGGGAACATTTGTACACCATATTTGAAGTCGTGCTCTTGGTTGGGGAAAATGGGGAAAAACAAACATATGTCAACCTTTCAAAAGTACTTATTTTCATCTAGCCATCTACCCAGATCATTAATGTACAAGTTTGAACTCACAGAATTATTTTTGTTTGCACATTTACAAATATGATTCTTTAAAAAGAGATCTCTTAATTTCTGCATTTTTTTTTATCATGCATGTCACCCACTGTTGATTAAGGGGATGCAATGTGCAGACATTTTACCTCCTGTGAGTGTTTCTGTGGGTGTCTGTGATTATTTCTTTGTGCTTTTGTTTGTGTATCTATGAGTGTGTATGAATTTTTTTTCTGTGGGTCTCTCTGTGAGGGTGGGTGTGAATGTCTTTGTGCAGTTTCTGTGGATGTCTGTGAGGGTGTGTGTGTATGTCTTTGTGCTTTTTCTATAGGTGTCTCTGTGAGGGTGTACAGGGAGTGCAGAATTATTAGGCAAATGAGTATTTTGACCACATCATCCTCTTTATGCATGTTGTCTTACTCCAAGCTGTATAGGCTCGAAAGCCTACTACCAATTAAGCATATTAGGTGATGTGCATCTCTGTAATGAGAAGGGGTGTGGTCTAATGACATCAACACCCTATATCAGGTGTGCATAATTATTAGGCAACTTCCTTTCCTTTGGCAAAATGGGTCAAAAGAAGGACTTGACAGGCTCAGAAAAGTCAAAAATAGTGAGATATCTTGCAGAGGGATGCAGCACTCTTAAAATTGCAAAGCTTCTGAAGCGTGATCATCGAACAATCAAACGTTTCATTCAAAATAGTCAACAGGGTCGCAAGAAGCGTGTGGAAAAACCAAGGCGCAAAATAACTGCCCATGAACTGAGAAAAGTCAAGCGTGCAGCTGCCAAGATGCCACTTGCCACCAGTTTGGCCATATTTCAGAGCTGCAACATCACTGGAGTGCCCAAAAGCACAAGGTGTGCAATACTCAGAGACATGGCCAAGGTAAGAAAGGCTGAAAGACGACCACCACTGAACAAGACACACAAGCTGAAACGTCAAGACTGGGCCAAGAAATATCTCAAGACTGATTTTTCTAAGGTTTTATGGACTGATGAAATGAGAGTGAGTCTTGATGGGCCAGATGGATGGGCACGTGGCTGGATTGGTAAAGGGCAGAGAGCTCCAGTCCAACTCAGACGCCAGCAAGGTGGAGGTGGAGTACTGGTTTGGGCTGGTATCATCAAAGATGAGCTTGTGGGGCCTTTTCGGGTTGAGGATGGAGTCAAGCTCAACTCCCAGTCATACTGCCAGTTTCTGGAAGACACCTTCTTCAAGCAGTGGTACAGGAAGAAGTCTGCATCCTTCAAGAAAAACATGATTTTCATGCAGGACAATGCTCCATCACACGCGTCCAAGTACTCCACAGCGTGGCTGGCAAGAAAGGGTATAAAAGAAGAAAATCTAATGACATGGCCTCCTTGTTCACTTGATCTGAACCCCATTGAGAACCTGTGGTCCATCATCAAATGTGAGATTTACAAGGAGGGAAAACAGTACACCTCTCTGAACAGTGTCTGGGAGGCTGTGGTTGCTGCTGCACGCAATGTTGATGGTGAACAGATCAAAACACTGACAGAATCCATAGATGGCAGGCCTTTGAGTGTCCTTGCAAAGAAAGGTGGCTATATTGGTCACTGATTTGTTTTTGTTTTGTTTTTGAATGTCAGAAATGTATATTTGTGAATATTGAGATGTTATATTGGTTTCACTGGTAAAAATAAATAATTGAAATGGGTATATATTTGTTTTTTGTTAAGTTGCCTAATAATTATGCACAGTAATAGTCACCTGCACACACAGATATCCCCCTAAAATAGCTATAACTAAAAACAAACTAAAAACTACTTCCAAAACTATTCAGCTTTGATATTAATGAGTTTTTTGGGTTCATTGAGAACATGGTTGTTGTTCAATAATAAAATTAATCCTCAAAAATACAACTTGTCTAATAATTCTGCACTCCCTGTATGTATGTATGTATGTATGTATGTCTTTGTGTATTTTCTGTGTATTTCTCTGTGAGGGTGGGTGTGTATGTCTTTGTGTATTTTCTGTGGATGTCTCTGTGAGGGTGGGGGTGTGTATGTATGTATGTCTGTGTTTTCTGTGGATGTCTCTGTGAGGGTGTGTGCGTATGTCTGTATGTTTTCTGTGGGTTTCTCTGTGAGGGTGTGTGTATGTATGTGCATTTTCTGTGGGTGTCTCTGTGAGAATGTGTGTATGTCTTTGTGTGCTTTCTGTGAATCTCTCAGTGAGGGTGTGTGTGTGTGTGTATGTATGTCTTTGTCTGTTTTATGTGGTTGCCTCTCTGTGTGTGTATGTCTTTGTATGTTTTCTGTGGGTGTCTCTGTGTGTATGTGCAAGTTTGTGTTTGAGTTTGTGTGTGTGTGTTTCCATTGTCTGTTCCTTTTTAGGACATTTTGACCTTACTACTGATTATTCACATCTTTCTACAGACTTTGAGACTAATGAGACCTTTCTGGAAGTCACCAATCCACCATTTAACCTTTCAATTATTGTTTAGGCAGTTCATTGCCCTTCCTTTCAGCCACTGCATGCTGTTGTCATCATTTAGTTGTCATCTTCCTTGACAAAAAGATAATCAGAACTCCATATTTTGTTTTGTAAATCTACTTTCTTGACACAACTGTAGTCTACCTCATTACTTGTCAGGTCAAAGTAATTAAGTGCTCAGTGTCTGTTTGGGTGTCTGTGTCTGAGTGTGTTTGTGTGTTTTTTTGCGAGTCTGCTAGAGTGTCTATATGTGAATCCTTATTTGTGAGTGTGTGTTTCAGTGTATGAGTGTGTCTGTGTGTTTCTGTGTTTGTGTGTTACTACCATTACAACATTTCCATGTTTGACTACACTTAAGAATAAAGTGCATATACGTTTTAGTCACTTGGTCAAAATTTGCACATGTCAAAGTCGGGGGCCTGATCAATGGTTAAGTCAGGGGCCCCAAAATTTCTAGTGGCAGCTCTGCCTAGAAGCAGGAAAGCACAATGACAAGCCTACAATCAGACTTGCTTGGCTAAAATTTCTCTGGAGTGACTCATTAAGGAAAACTATATTGCCCTGTCCAAAGAAGAAGAGGCTTTGATAGCCCCTTTTTCACTAAGGGCTTTACTCCATCTGTTAAAATTAAATAGCTTAAAAAATATCTACCTTCTATACAATATTGTTAATGTAATAAAAGCTTGAAATAAACTTTGTAAAAAAAAATGCAGATTGACAACTCAGTTTCCAACTATCTATCGATTATTGGTAGTCCAGAATTTGTGCATGGCATTGAATATATGGTCTTCAGTGACTGGTCACTAAAAGGCCAAAAGTTTGTAACACAGGTGAAAGATCCATATTTAAAAGTCATAAAAATGACATCTTTTTAAAATCTGGTTCAAGAATTTGAGTTAAATCGTAAAGATTTTTTTACATCCATCTGCAAATAAGGCAATATTTAGGCAGTAAAGTATACTTTAGGAAGGAAAGTTTGTCCTTAGGGACCCTGGATTTCAGGATGATTCTATACCAAGCAGGGAATCATTCTGTTTCTTTAGTATACAAAGCAATAATTTCAAATAAAGGGGAATTTATAAACTATATAAAAAATGGTTCATTTTGAAGACTTAAATTTTGAATAATTCAGAAATAGTTTTCCAAAGTAGCTAAAACTTCTTCCTCTACTGCCTGCAGAGATGGACATTTGAGACCGAAAAATAAATCATATTTTACTCCAGAAAACATTTCACAATGGAATAGGTAAGACAAAATTGTATGCCCTACTGCTTTTGGCAATGTCCAAAATTACAGAAATTCTGGACAAAAATAAGGTTATGGCTATGTAAATTTTTGCCTCTTGAATTTAGATTAAATAAAGTACATATTTTCTATCACCTAGATTTGGAGTTTGGCGTTAGCCGTGAAAACCAGCGTTAGAGGCTCCTAACGCTGGTTTTAGGCTACCGCCGGTATTTGGAGTCACTCAAAATAGGGTCTAACGCTCACTTTTCAGCCGCGACTTTTCCATACCGCAGATCCCCTTACGTCAATTGCGTATCCTATCTTTTCAATGGGATCTTTCTAACTCCGGTATTTAGAGTCGTTTCTGAAGTGAGCGTTAGACATCTAACGACAAAACTCCAGCCGCAAGAAAAAAGTCAGTAGTTAAGAGCTTTCTGGGCTAACGCCGGTTCATAAAGCTCTTAACTACTGTGCTCTAAAGTACACTAACACCCATAAACTACCTATGTACCCCTAAACCGAGGTCCCCCCACATCGCCGACACTCGAATACATTTTTTTAACTCCTAATGTGCCAACCGCCACCTACGTTATCCTTATGTACCCCTAATCTGCTGCCCCTAACACCGCCGACCCCTGTATTATATTTATTAACCCCTAACCTGCCCCCCACAATGTCGCCTCCACCTACCTACACTTATTAACCCCTAATCTGCCGACCGCAAAGCGCTGCCACCTACGTTATCCTTATGTACCCCTAATCTGCTGCCCCTAACACCGCCGACCCCTATATTATATTTATTAACCCCTAATCTGCCCCCCTCAACGTCGCCTCCACCTGCCTACACTTATTAACCCCTAATCTGCCGACCGGACCTGAGCGCTACTATAATAAAGTTATTCACCCCTAATCCGCCTCACTAACCCTATAATAAATAGTATTAACCCCTAATCTGCCCTCCCTAACATCGCCAACACCTAACTTCAATTATTAACCCCTAATCTGCCGACCGGAGCTCACCGCTATTCTAATAAATGTATTAACCCCTAAAGCTAAGTCTAACCCTAACACTAACAACCCCCTAAGTTAAATATAATTTTAATCTAACGAAATTAATTAACTCTTATTAAATAAATTATTCCTATTTAAAGCTAAATACTTACCTGTAAAATAAATTCTAATATAGCTACAATATAAATTATAATTATATTATAGCTATTTTAGGATTAATATTTATTTTACAGGTAACTTTGTATTTATTTTAACCAGGTACAATAGCTATTAAATAGTTAAGAACTATTTAATAGCTAAAATAGTTAAAATAATTACAAATTTACCTGTAAAAGAAATCCTAACCTAAGTTACAATTAAACCTAACACTAGACTATCAATAAATTAATTAAATACAATTGCTACAAATAAATACAATTAAATAAACTAGCTAAAGTACAAAAAATAAAAAAGAACTAAGTTACAAAAAATAAAAAAATATTTACAAACATAAGAAAAATATTACAACAATTTTAAACTAATTACACCTACTCTAAGCCCCCTAATAAAATAACAAAGCCCCCCAAAATAAAAAAATGCCCTATCCTATTCTAAATTACTAAAGTTCAAAGCTCTTTTACCTTACCAGCCCTGAACAGGGCCCTTTGCGGGGCATGCCCCAAGAAATACAGCTCTTTTGCCTGGAAAAAAAAACATACAATACCCAAGCCCCCCAACATTACAACCCACCACCCACATACCCCTAATCTAACCCAAACCCCCCTTAAATAAACCTAACACTAAGCCCCTGAAGATCATCCTACCTTGTCTTCACCTCACCGGGTATCACACCGATCCGTCCAGAAGAGCTCCTCCGATGTCCTGATCCAAGCCCAAGCGGGGGGCTGAAGAGGTCCATGATCCGGCTGAAGTCTTCATCCAAGCGGGGCAGAAGAGGTCTTCCATCCGATTGAAGTCTTCATCCAAGCGGCATCGCTCCGGAGCGAAGTGGCAGCATCCTGAAGACCTCCACCGCGGAACATCCATCCTGGCCGACGACTGAACGACGAATGACGGTTCCTTTAAATGACGTCATCCAAGATGGCGTCCCTCGAATTCCGATTGGCTGATAGGATTCTATCAGCCAATCTGAATTAAGGTAGGAATATTCTGATTGGCTGATGGAATCAGCCAATCAGAATCAAGTTCAATCCGATTGGCTGATCGGAACAGCCAATAGAATGCGAGCTCAATCTGATTGGCTGATTGGATCAGCCAATCGGATTGAACTTGATTCTGATTGGCTGATTCCATCAGCCAATCAGAATATTCCTACCTTAATTCCGATTGGCTGATAGAATCCTATCAGCCAATCGGAATTCGAGGGACGCCATCTTGGCCAGGATGGATGTTCCGCGGTGGAGGTCTTCAGGATGCTGCCGCTTCGCTCCGGATGGATGCCGCTTGGATGAAGACTTCAATCGGATCGAAGACCTCTTCTGCCCCGCTTGGATGAAGACTTCAGCCGGATCATGGACCTCTTCAGCCCCCCGCTTGGGCTTGGATCAGGACATCGGAGGAGCTCTTCTGGACGGATCGGTATGATAACCGGTGAGGTGAAGACAAGGTAGGATGATCTTCAGGGGCTTAGTGTTAGGTTTATTTAAGGGGGGTTTGGGTTAGATTAGGGGTATGTGGGTGGTGGGTTGTAATGTTGGGGGGCTTGGGTATTGTATGTTTTTTTTACAGGCAAAAGAGCTGTATTTCTTGGGGCATGCCCCGCAAAGGGCCCTGTTCAGGGCTGGTAAGGTAAAAGAGCTTTGAACTTTAGTAATTTAGAATAGGGTAGGGCATTTTTTTTATTTTGGGGGGCTTTGTTATTTTATTAGGGGGCTTAGAGTAGGTGTAATTAATTTAAAATTGTTGTAATATTTTTCTTATGTTTGTAAATATTTTTTTTTATTTTTTGTAACTTAGTTCTTTTTTATTTTTTGTACTTTAGCTAGTTTATTTAATTGTATTTATTTGTAGCAATTGTATTTAATTAATTTATTGATAGTGTAGTGTTAGGTTAATTGTTGGTAATTGTAGGTAGTTTATTTAATTAATTTATTGATAGTCTAGTGTTAGGTTTAATTGTAACTTAGGTTAGGATTTCTTTTACAGGTAAATTTGTAATTATTTTAACTATTTTAGCTATTAAATAGTTCTTAACTATTTAATAGCTATTGTACCTGGTTAAAATAAATACAAAGTTACCTGTAAAATAAATATTAATCCTAAAATAGCTATAATATAATTATAAAGTATATTGTAGCTATATTAGGATTTATTTTACAGGTAAGTATTTAGCTTTAAATAGGAATAATTTATTTAATAAGAGTTAATTCATTTCGTTAGATTTAAATTATATTTAACTTAGGGGGGTGTTAGTGTTAGGGTTAGACTTAGCTTTAGGGGTTAATACATTTATTAGAGTAGCGGTGAGCTCCAGTCGGCAGATTAGGGGTTAATAATTGAAGTTAGGTGTCGGCGATGTTAGGGAGGGCAGATTAGGGGTTAATACTATTTATTATAGGGTTAGTGATGCGGATTAGGGGTTAATAACTTTATTATAGTAGCGTTTAGGTCCGCTCGGCAGATTAGGGGTTAATAAGTGTAGGCAGGTGGAGGCGACGTTGAGGGGGGCAGATTAGGGGTTAATAAATATAATATAGGGGTCGGCGGTGTTAGGGGCAGCAGATTAGGGGTACATAAGGATAACGTAGGTGGCGGCGCTTTGCGGTCGGCAGATTAGGGGTTAATAAGTGTAGACAGATGGAGGCGACGTTGAGGGGGGCAGATTAGGGGTTAATAAATATAATATAGGGTCGGCGGTGTTAGGGGCAGCAGATTAGGGGTACATAGGGATAATGTAAGTAGCGGCGGTTTACGGAGCGGCAGATTAGGGGTTAAAAATAAAATGCAGGTGTCAGCGATAGCGGGGGCGGCAGATTAGGGGTTAATACGTGTAAGGTTAGGGGTGTTTAGACTCGGGGTACATGTTAGGGTGTTAGGTGCAGACGTAGGAAGGGTTACCGCATAGCAAACAATGGGGCTGCGTTAGGAGCTGAACGCGGCTTTTTTGCAGGTGTTAGGTTTTTTTTCAGCTCAAACAGCCCCATTGTTTCCTATGGGGGAATCGTGCACGAGCACGTTTTTGAGGCTGGCCGCTTGCGTAAGCAACTCTGGTATTGAGAGTTGAAGCTGCGTTAAAAATGCTCTACGCTCCTTTTTTGGAGCCTAACGCAGCCTTTATGTGGACTCTCAATACCAGAGTTATTTTTATGGTGCGGCCAGAAAAAAGCCGGCGTTAGTTTTTCGGGTCGTTACCGACAAAACTGCAAATCTAGCCGTTAATGTTTAAGGATCATAATAAACAGAACACCTGTTTAATAAATACAGGTTTTTTTTTTGCAAGACAGATGATTCTTGGGTCGAGGAAAGAGAAGAGTAGTTCTAGCTTTACTGCATTTATGAAAAGTGCTAGTCCTAAAGCCTATGTACCCAGGCCAATTTTTTAAGTACCGCGGTTCCAACCCTTGTTTCCTCTCTCTCCCCCCTCTCTTTTGCGCTCTCTCTCTCTCCCCCCTCTCTTTTGAGCTCTCTCTCTCCCCCTTATTTTGTGCTCTCTCTCCCCCCTCTTTTGCTCTCTCTCTCCCCTCTTGTGCACTCTCTCCCCCTCTTTTGCTTTTTCTTCCCCCCCCCCTCTTTTTCTCTCTCTCCCCTCTTTTGCTCTCTCTCTCTCTCTCCCACCCCTCTTCTGCTATCTTCCCCCTCTTTTGCTCTCTCTCTCGCCCTCTTTTGCTCTCTCCTCTCTTTTGCTCTCTCTCTCCCCTATTTTGCTCTCTCTCTCCCCTCTTTTGCTCTCTCTCCCCTATTTTGCTCTCTTTCCCCACTACTTTGCTCTCTCTCTCCCACCTCTTTTGCACGCTCTCTCTATCCCTCCTCTCTTTTGCTCTCTTTCCCCCTCTCTTTTGCTCTCTCTCCCCCTATCTTTTGCGCTCTCTCCCCCCTCTCTTTTGCGCTCTCTCCCCCCTCTCTTTTGCGCTCTCTCCCCTTCTCTTTTGTGCTCTCTCCCCCTCTCTTTTGTGCTCTCTCTCTCCATCTTTTGCGCTCTCTCTCTCCCTCTTTTGCACTCTCTCTCCCCTTCTCTTTTGCGCTCTCTCTCCCCCCTCTTTTGTGCTCTCTCTCTCCCCCTCTCTTTTTTTTTTCTCCACCAAAGTCATATACTGCGTGTTTATATTTCAAGTGATACTACCAGTTATACATCAAGTTTTTAATGCTTCTATAAACAAGTAAAATAAAGCCAATGGAATCTGTTGTGCACTGTTTTTACAAATCAATAAATCCTAAAACATAACTGAAAACTAAACTCTCCTGTAGCGTGGTCTCTCCTCCCCCCCAGGATGCCCCATTCATCTAGTTTGCCTTTCTCCTCGCAACACCGCTTCCAGCATGTAATCTGTGTTTCGGAATGGTGCTATGATGATGTTACGTGTGTTGTTTGGCAGTGTGCGGATGACGTATCCCCATTTGTTAAAGAAGGATCTAACCCTGGCAGTCATGTCTCCCAGTCCATCTGATTGCTCAATAAATAGTTGTTTTAACAACGTCTGCGTCAGTTGTGTTACAGTAGGTGGGTTATGTTTAAGCCAGTTTTGGAATATTAGGTGTCTCGCTATCAAAACAATATTGTGAAAAAATAACTTGTTGCTGTTTGGTATACCTGTAAAGTCAAGGAGCACTACATTCTGAAACGTCCAGTTTCCACAAGGAATCTGCATCTTCGTTTTTGTCCAGTATTCTGTTGTCTTCCAGAATCTAACTAGTCTTGGACATTTCCACAGCATATGCTCAATATCTGCATCTATGAGACCGCATTTAAGGCATCTGCTATCTCTATCTGTTTTCCAGCTCTGGAATCTTCCTGGGGTAACATAACTATTGTAATATAATAATTTGCGATTTATATAGCACTTTTCTCCCTGTGAGACTCAAAGCACTTTACAAATATACCAACATAAGACATAAAAGTTAGGAGTTTCTGAAGGTCAGATAAGCGGACTGAATGCCTGATGGAAGAGGTGGGTCTTTAGCTTTTTTTTAAAAGTCTGTAAGGACGGTCCCTCTCTGATTGCGCACGGTAAAGAGTTCCAGAAAGTAGGGGCAGTGTGGCTCTGGAGCCTGAGTTTGTCCTTATTCTTGGCACTGAGAGGAGGGATGTGTTGGCTGACCTAAGTGAACGGGATGGAATGTAGGGTGTCAGGAGCTCTTTCAGGTACTGTGGGCCTTGGTTGTTTAAGGCTTTGAAAGTCAGCAGGCCAATTGTGTATTAGTTTAAAGTGCGACTCACTCCCCTCTGATGAAAGGGTGGCCAATTTAACTCTATGTATACTTTTGTCAATTTACTCTGTTGTCACGGTCGTCCCTAGTTTCTCACTCCAGATGGCAGCTATCCCCTCTCTGCATGAGATACCTGACAGTCTGTTCATTTTTGTGTATATTGGTGATATGGATGTGCTGCCGTGTTTTGCCTGTTCTATACTCTGTAATATGAGTGGTCTCCGCTGCCTACCTCTTTATGGAGGGAGTCAAAATAATGCCTAGCCTGAAGATAGGCGTAATGATGAGTTCTAGGTAGTTCAAAAGTACCTTTTAAGTATTCAAAGGACTGCATGTGTTTCTCTCCCCCCATCTCCGTTTGTCCTACTGTGCGTAGTCCTTGGTCTCTCCACTGGAAGAATGCTTTGGACGTGATGCCTGCAGGGAATTCAGGATTCCCACACCATGTTAAGTAGGAGATCAGCCTATGCCACCCCCCAGCTTTCTGCAAACCTGCCTCCAAGCTCTTGTAGGTTGGCTCAGAAGCTCCAGGTCCCCCAGGTGTCTAGTCACTTGTGTCTGTGTCATGTGTGGAATCATCTCCAGTGCCCATGGTTTGGTCAGCTTGATTTCTAGTCTAAGATCAGTGAATTTTTCTTGTCCCGTCATCCAGTCTATGACAAATTTACACTGAGCCGCCCAGTTGTAAAGTTCAAAATAAGGTAATGATAGCCCACCCATCTCCCGTGGGGCAGTAAGTTTAAGGTAGCTGACTCTGTGTTTTTTGTTGTTCCAAATAAACTTGAGGACCGTCTCTTTGATGTGGTTCAGATCTGATTTCCTTAGTATTGCTGGCAGTGTTTGGAAGAAGTACAGTAATTTTGGGAAATAGATAATTTTTATGAGTCCAACCCTTCCCGACAGAGATAATGGCAACAGGGACCATCCCCTAATTAAGCAGTCAAGTTTTTTAAGTAAGGGGCCGTAATTGATGTACCATCTGCGAGGGTCTATATGTAGCGTAATCCCTAAATATTTAAAGTTGCCGTCAACTATCCTAAAATCATACCCTGGGATTTGTTTACTACTGTTTGAGAATAACCAAAGTAGTTCAGTTTCGTCGGTGTTAATTCTGTACCCAGAAATTAGGCTAAACTCATTAATCATTTCCATAAACTTTGGAATGTTCCTGTGAGGGTCTTGTATATAGAGGGCCATATCGTCAGCAACTAGCGAAACATGCAGATCTGTCCAGCCAATGCGCATTCCCTCCAGCATCTGTCGAATTTTTATCGCTAGTGGCTCTAAGGCTATATCGAAAAGGAGAGGTGAGAGAGGGCAACCCTGTCTAGTGCCTCTATGGAGCGTAAAGGGCTGGGTCGCCTCGCCATTAACCAGTAGGGACGCCTGTGGCCTTCTATATAGGTTCTGAACTGCCTTAACAAATGCGCCCTCGAATCCCATTTTGCCCAGCGTGTTGAACAAGTGCCTCCACAAAACCTTGTCAAAGGCTTTTTCCGCATCTAAAAATAAAAGAGCCGCTTCTTGTTGTTTCGCCTCGCGCAATTTATTCTGCGCTATAGTCCAATAGTATTGAATGACTGTTTGGACTCTCCTAATATTAAGAACTGAGGACCTCCCCTTTATGAATCCTGTTTGGTCAGGGTGTATAATTGACGGCAGGATATTAGCTAATCGATTGGCGAGTATCTTAGTCAAGATCTTATAGTCTTGGTTGAGTAGGGAGATGGGGCAATATGATTGTGTTAACAGGGGGTCTCTACCTTCCTTCGGGATGATGCTAATGTTGGCTTCATCAAATCTAGGGGAGGGTATAATCTCGTCTGTGAGCAAGCCATTAAACAGTCGCGCCAGGGTGGAGCTTACCTCCATTCCCATTATTTTATAAAACTCTGCCGGCAGGCCATCTGGACCCAGGGTTTTGTCTAGTGCTAGATCCTTGATTGTTGCCAGAATCTCTCCCGGGGTTATGGGACTATTAAGTGTCTCTAACTGGGCTTGGTCTACTGTTGGCAGCTTCAATTGATCCCAAAACCTCTCCTCATTTTTGGGTTGCGTTTGTTGTGTTGAGTAAAGGTCTTTGTAGAAGCCTTTTGGATGTCTGTTTCTTTTTTTAAGACTACCTCGCCTTGTCTAATCGCTAAAATATCATTTCTTTTACCTGACAATTTTGTCATTCTAGCCAATAGTCTTCCAGTCTTGCTTCCAAATCCGTAGTATTTAGCCTGAGTTTTAGCTTGAGCTTTACTAGTTTGTTGGAAAATGAAATCATCCCTTGCACATTTGACTTCTCTGTATTTAAGTCTGTTAGTGTGATTTGGGTTTCTGAGATATCTATTTCTAGCGTTTAAGATCTGTGCTAAAAGGAGCTCTGATTGGGCCTTACTCTTTTTTTTGACGTTTGCAGCATAGGCAGATATAACCCCCCTCAAAACTGCCTTGGCTATCTCCCAGAATAAGAGAGGGTTATTGACATGTTCTTCGTTAAGTTGTACATATGTAAGCCATTCCCCCAGAATGTGTAAAATTTAGGATCCTTATATAGATATGATGGAAATACCCACTTGTTAGTTTTTCCCCTATTGGGACTTATTTGAATTTTAACTGCTACTGGGGCATGATCCGAAATTGTTATCGGGTCTATCTCTGCGCTCACTACTCTCGGGCAAAACTCTGTGGATACGAGGAAGTAGTCAAGTCTAGATAATGTGTCTTTTGCAACTGACATACATGTGTAATCTTTTTGCTCAGGATGTCTGGCTCTCCAAACATCCTGCAGACCTAGCGATCTCCTAAATGTGTGGATCACCTGAGATTCTTTTTTGGAATTTCTAAAGTTTTGGGCAGTGACTGCTTTCTTGTCTGGATTATGAAATCTATCTGCTGGGACCTGAGGGGCGATGATAAAGTCTCCACCCACAACAACCGGTAGTGTTGTGAACTGAATTGTCTTAGCTTGTATTTCTCTCCAAAAGAGATGTTTTTGACGTTGTGGGTTGTACACCCCCACCAATGCAAATGCCATTCCCTGAATTTCCAATTGAAGCATTACAAATCTCCCTTCCTGATCTACTAGTGTTTTAGTGATGCTGTATGTCAAGTTTTTCTGAAACAGTACAGCTACTCCTCTCACCCTTTTTTGCTCAAATGGGGTGTAGATAACCTGACCTACCCAACTTTGTTTTAATTTCTGGTGTTCAAGGTTCAATAACTGCATCTCCTCCAACACAGCTATGTCAACTCTTTTGGAATTTAGATACCGCAATATTGATCTGCGTTTTTGTGGAGATGTTATGCCACCTACATACCAACTCATTATGTGTAGGTTGTTCATTATCCTAATTTAATTTCAAGGATGTGTTGTGAAGTTGAGATGTCTTACTTGTAGGTATGATGTTCTGGTGAGTATGAAATGGTGTGGATGTTGTGTTAGAGTCTTACCCATGAGCTCCAGTTTGGGGACAGTCTCCCAGGTCAAGGGGTCCCAGGGAGGCAGGAGAGTACCACACCCGCTAATTAAAGAGAGAATCAACAAAATCAGCACTAATGCATAAAAAACAGCAAACAGAGCAACCAATAAATTGCAACAAACATTTTGGTATCTTACATTCATAGTAACTTCTCAACGTCTGGACCAGTTACTGTATAGAGGTTGTTTCAGTGCAGCACTACATTTTCCCTCCTATTATAAATATCTTTGTATCTTAATAAGCTAACTAGGACTATCTCTACAGATATATATCTATCTCCTCCACTAAAGAGGGGTGAATCTCAATCTCCCTTCAATTGGGCCCCACCTCCTGGATTAGTTACTTTGTCATGTGGTTTTTGATGGCTTATAGTGTCTACCTCTCACCCCACACTCTCTAGCATAAATCATTTTTATGATTGGTTATGGTAAGAAAAAGGAGAGGAAGCCTCCCAACACTCCAGAATAAATAGTCTTCTCCGGCTAACCTATCTCTCCAAATCAGGGGTTGGCAGACACTTCAAACCTGGTTAACTAAATTATTAAGCCCTCTAAGGGTTGGTCTCATTCCTCAGTGCCTACTCCACAGGATACTGTGACTAGGTGGCGGTATTATATTGAAGGTGGGCACCATAAACTAAGGTGGAGACAATTTGAAAAAAAAAACATAACTGTTTGAACATTAAGAACTTAATTCAATTCTAACCAACATCAAGATTATTGTGAGACAGTTCCAATGTCAAAATGTTCACCCATTTTCTAGCTCAAATTAGTGGGTAATCCCCAAGTCCCCTCCCCACCCAGTGTACAGTTCAAATCATATTACCAGTCCCTTGAGTTGCAGGCAGCATTATTTCAGGTCTCCTTGTCAGCTGACCCCTGTTCAAGTCTCAAGAATTTCTGTAGGTGTCTAGGATCATCAAAGAACTTGATGCCCTGCTGGGTCTGGAGCTTGAGTCTTGCTGGGAATAATAAGGACACTAAGCGTCCTGCTTCTATTAGAGACTTGCAATAAGGGGAAAACTCCCTCCTTCTCCTAGAAATCTCTGCAGAGTAGTCTTGGAACACAAGGATCTTCTTTCTCTCAAACAACAGGGGGGAGCATTGTCGATAGGCTCTCAGGATTAGGATTTTGTCCCTGAAGTTGAGGTAGCGGATCATTACCTGTCGAGGGCCTCTAGCAGTTTTTGGATCCTGGTTGATAATGCCTATTCGTGAGCACTTTCTGCTACACACGGTATGTCTTCAGGTTTCAGTTTCAAAAGCTCAAGTAAAACCTTTTCAGCAAATTCTAACAAATCAGAGTTCAAAACAGATTCTGGCAGACCAACAATGCAGAGATTGTTCCGCCGTGAGCAGTTCTCAAGATCATCAATTTTGTCGGTTAGGAGCTTGTTTTGGGCCTCCAGTGCTCCTACTTTATTTGAATTTTCTCGCTGCCTTATTTCTCTGTCTCCAACTCTCTGTTCAATATGCTGAGGCCTAGAAGAAAATTACCTGAACTCTGATGACAATGAGTCCATTCCTGTCTGTAGCTGCTCTATTTTGGGCAAAAACATAGCTGATATCTGAGAAACTATAGGGTGAGTCTCTGGGGTTGTGTCATCTGAAGGTTCCGCTGCCACAACATCAGCAGCAGGGTTTTCCACTACAGATTTTGCCCTTTTATCTTGATGTTTCTGCCTGCCAGACATTGTGCCAGTGGTCTTCACAAAGCTTGAATAGTACTTCTGCATACACTACTGGTCTGTGGTAACTGGGCTGCAAAGGTGTGCGATGACTAGAGGGAACCTTTTTGATCAGATCCAGGGGAAAGGACAAGGTTCATGCGCTATGGGGTTTGGTGCTTGAATTTCTTCACCCTCAGTGGGTTAGCAGGGGTTAACTTGGTGGAGCGACAGTGCTGCACAAGATCATTACCTAATAATTAGAAAAGTTCCATCCTCTTCATAGCCATTTGAAGTTCCCCATAAAGGCCACATAACCACTCACTCACTGCTATTAAAAATGTTGTGCATAGTCTGAGGGTATGCTAAATTGCCTGTGTGTCTTTAGCCGAATCACCTCAAAAGCACCAGTCACTGGAACGTTTCACTTATCTACCGACCCCCAAATGTCTGGCCCTTGTTTTCAGTATAGGTGCTGATGGCCGGTGTGTATATTTCTGATAGTAACACTACAAAAGTGGTATGGGGCCGCCTGCCACATGGTTGGTTAGACACTGTCAGCGTGCGGAATTCACTAGTGGCGTGTTCTCGGCCTATGTATATGGCCGTGATGGGGTGTAAGCTAGTGTCAGGAATCTGCAACTTGGGTCAGTTCTCAACCCCCTAGAAGCGTGTGTGAGGTTAACTTACAGGTCTCCGTCTAGCAGTGATGTCAAAATGGCGGCTCTTCACTCCTGATCCCCCGTGTCTTAAAGTTCCGACACTTCTCCTCTTTTTTTTATAGGCTCTCTAGCCGCAGGGGAGAACTGGGTGCCTTGCGTTGGTAGAGGGTTTTGTCTTGTCACGCCGCAGCCACGGCTTCTCTCGGCCTCTCTTAGCCTTTCTTACAGGTATGTCATTCCGGTGGGAGAGCCGTTGACTTTGGCTCCTTGCTTCAAAAAGTCTCCAAACAGGTTTGTCAAGCTACCTGTCAAGGATTACAAGCGTCGAGGGCTATTTAGGTGCTATTTTCGGGAGATCAGTCGTTTGCATTTACGGAGCTCCTTCTCCTTGCAACTGCTTACTCCACCCGCCCACCGGAAGTCCCTCCCCCTCTCTTTTAACTCTCTCTCTCCCCCTCTCTTTTGAGATCTCTCTCCCCCTCTCTTTTGCACTCTCTCTCCCCCCTCTCTTTTGATCTCTCTCTCTCTCCCTCTTTTGTGCTCTCTCCCCTTCTTTTGTGCTCTCTCTCCCTCACTTTTGCACTCTCTCTCCCCCTCTTTTGTGCTCTCTCTGCCCCCTCTTTTGCTCTCTGTCTCTTCCCCTCTTTTGCTATCTCTCTCCACCTCTTTTGCTCTCTCCCCCCTCTTTTTCTCTCCCCCCATCTTTTGCTAACTCTCTCTCTCCCCCCTCTCTTCTGTACTCTCTCTCCCCCCTCTCTTTTGAGCTCTCTCGCCCCCTCTTTTGTGCTCTCTCTCTCCCCCACTTTTGCGCTCTCTCTCCCCCTCTTTTGTGCTCTCTATCCCCCTCTTTTGCGCTCTCTCCCTCTTTTGCTCTCTCCCCCCTCTTTTCCCTCTCTCTCTGCCCCCTCTTTTGCTTTCTCTCCCCCCTCTTTTGCTCTCTCTCCCCCTCTCTTTTGCTCTCTCTCCCCCTCTCTTTTGCTCTCTCTCTGCTCTCTTTTGCTCTCTCTCTCCCCCTCTTTTGCTCTCTCCCCCCCTCTTTTGCTCTCTCTCTTCCCCTCTCTTTTGCTCTCTCTCTCCCCCCTCTTTTGCCCTACCCCCCTCTTTTGCGCTCTCTCTCCCCCTCTCTTTTGCTCTCTCACCCCCTCTTTTGCTCTCTCTCTCTCCCCCTCTTTTGCTCGCTCTCTCTCCCCCCCTCTTTTGCTCTCTCTCTCTCCCTCCTCTCTTTTGCTCTTTCTCCACTCTTTCCTCTCTCTCCCCTCTCATTTGCTCTCTCTCTCTCTCCCCCCCTCTTTTGCTCTCTCTCTCTCCCTCCTCTCTTTTGCTCTTTCTCCACTCTTTCCTCTCTCTCCCCTCTCATTTGCTCTCTCTCTCTCGTCCCCCCTCTTTTGCTCTCTTTCTCTCTTTCCCTCCTCTCTTTTGGTCTCTCCCACCTCTCTCCCACCGGCCACGCCCCTCACGTGCACTGCAGCAAGGCCATTCCCCTCACCACACCCGTCAGCTACGCCCCATCATGTCAAGCCCAGTCATGCCCCCATCACGGCATGCCCGGCCACGTCCCCATCACGATATGCCCGGCCACGCCCCCTACCAGGCAGCTTCCGCAGTGCGCACTACTCTGCTGCTCACGGCCAGGTATGTTTGTCCTCTGCAGTCTCTACTGCGCATGACTGCATCTGACAAACATACCTGGCCTATTATAAAGGATGTATCAACACATAATAATAGATCAGAGTGATTCAGAGATATTTTCAGATTATAGAATAAAGGCCTTCTTCTCTAAATGGGAAAAAGTAATCCTGTGTCTCTCACTTGAAGTGCAACTACAGGTTATATCCATAAATCAGCTTCTTTAAGGGCCATAATCCAAGCAGAGGAGTATCCTGTAGATTGGAGAGTTCACTTGAAGACCAAATATGTTTTGTTGTTGGTTTTGGTTCTGTGTTAAGAAAAGTACAAAATGAGACTCCATGTTTTTTTGAGTGAACTTCTACCTGTCCATAATTTATTGTCCAGCTAAACTGCTTATTACTATGACTGCTGTATATTTATAAGATTTTATATTACTGCATGAAGGAAAGCTGGAATGATATGTATATGTTATGTTTAAGATGGTTCAGGTGTAGAATAGCTATTCTGTTTTCAAATGGTTTTGTTGTATTCTCTTGTATATGTAAAAAATTACATTTATAAGTTGTTCGCTATTATGTCATGTGCTCATCTTCGTGTTTGCAAATAAAGAGAAAAAAAAAAAGTGTCAGAAATAGAAAAAAGTTCAGAGAGGAGTGAGATAAATAATAAGGGGAATTTGGATTTAGACTATGAGAAGAGGTTAGCCATTTTTTTTCTGTTTTCTCTAGAAAAAAAGGAACTTGAAAGGTGACACACAATTACTTTATATAAGTATATTCTAGGTCCATATACAGAATTGGCAGAAGCTCTGTTAATTCCAAAGCAATTGTTTGTGACAAGAGGTCACACTTTGAGGCTAGACTAAAGGAGATTTAATCTCCAGCGACATAAATGTTTTTTTTCCACTGTAAGAGCAATCAAATTGTGAAACTCATTGCCTAAGGAGGTACTGAATGCCAATACTTTAGAAAAAAATAAAAATGGCTTAGATACATTTCAGGCTAGAAGTAGAATTTAGGGATATGGTTGTTGGTGATAATTGGGTCTGCTTTTTTATTTTGTTTTAATATAAGTTCAATTAGCAGTTATTTAATGTAAATGAAGTAGAATGTCCATAGGTTGAACTCAATGGAATTCTTTCAACCTCGTCTACTATGGTACTATATTCATGAAGTGAACTGGAAAGGTTAATGCGCCTGTTATTGCTTTCAAAAAAGGATACCAAGAGAACATAGTAAATAATTATTATAATTTTACTTATTTTGACAGAATCTCAACACCTTTTAGTATGTGAGAAAAAAATAGTAAGATCTGTTTAGAGAAAACGCCAGAACTGATGGAGAATTTTCAGCTACACTCAGTACACTTATAGGGCTAGATTTAATAGGCAGTGGATGCTGCTGTCTCCGCCCAAATTTTCCAGCACGCCGAAAACTGAAGATAAGAAAGACCGCTGAAAAGGTGGCGGACTGCAATCATCCCAATCCAATACGATCGGGATGATTGATACCCCCTGCTAGCAGCTGATTGGCCACAAATCTGCAGGGGGCCGGATTGTGAAATGCTTGAGCAAAGTTAAAAAACGACAGTATATGCTGTCGCATTTAGTGATGTCGGGATGACATGATTCGCTTCAAGCGAATCATGTCCGCCCATCATTTAATAAATCTACCCCATAGAGGCAGAGGTACTCATTTAACAATTGGGAAAACAATACATTTTAAATTTTGTATTACAATATGAATTTCACAGCACTTTTTTTGCATGTGCAGTGTAGTTGTATTACAATTTCTACAGTGCACCTAAATGGTCATAGTAAAAACATTACATGCTCTAATCTGTTAACGTATGTAATTTTAAGACTATTGATGCTAGATTACTTTGTGTTTAATTCCAGCAAAGGGGGGAATCGGCAGCATTTTCCACTTAGGATCAGCATTGCTCTGAAAGTCTTGTGTGGTACTATGTGTTTAATTCTTTTGTGAGTGTTAAACCCACAGTAGTGCACTGTCATTAGTCTTAAAATTACATGCTTCAATGGATTAGGACTTTTAATGTTTGACTATAGTGACTCTTTAAATATATTTTTCTGCATAATTTCAATACGAATTTCAATTTTTAAAGAACAATTTTGTTTAATTTTTTTAATGCAATTAAACTATACAATTTTCACTGCATATTTTTATTTCAATCAATGTTATTTATTGGCATGATAGGCTACGACAGTGAACTGAACATTATTGTAAATAAAGAATAATGAGAAGCACCAATTACTCTGCTCTGATAAAACATAGCTTTTATTTCATAGCTCAAATTAAAAATTCAAGCACATGGTAACCTACAAATAACCAGACAAGTGTATCCACATCAACAACCAGTTAGCTGCTAATAGCATTGTACAGAGGCTTTACCCTGATAGCTGATTGGGTGACATTGGGATCCATAAATCAGTGTGAAGGGAATTGGCAAGAAGGATCACAGCGTTCCAAAGGAGGGAAAGAGGTATGGAAATACGGCCCAAGTATTGAGTGTAGAAATGGGCATGGAGAATGTTTCTTCGCCGGCAGATGATATTTATCTATCCTGATGACCGGATGTTACCTTGAGTCCCTGCATAATCCTTCCAAACAGGCAAGTTTATAATTATATTTAATGGGAAAGTGAGGGTGTAATGCACACCAGTGTGTATTACTACCCTTAGGGGGCGCCTCCTAAGGCGTATCAAACAAACAAATGCTGAAGCAATAACAAAAACCTAAATAGTTACTAGTAGAATATACAAATATGCTTATACATAAATTATAAGATGTACCAACATAAAGTCCAAGTGGGTAATATTGATACAGTCCCAATAGAAAAATGGATCCAAGACAAGGTAGGCAGCTCTCAGTCTTAGGATGGTCTTCCTGATAGATGGGTAACTGAAACAAGATAAAACACAGAGGCGCCAAACATGGCCTAGTACAGCCAGATAACAGAAACTAAAATCCACAAGATAGCGATTGAATACTCACAAAGGAGGTGCACCCATTGGTGCTTATGAAGCAGACTGGAGCCTCTCAGTGGTCCAGCTCACTGGTATACTTCATGAGTCAGATTGTGGTCCTTGATGGCGGTGATTAACAGGTTCCTGAATGAACACAAAAAATGCAAACCATAGCCCAGTAACGTTTAGACAAGCGAGTGGTAGATTGAGCAATCTTACTTACAAGATTCAAAGCACCAGCAGGTGCATATACTGCAGACTGGAACCAAACAGTCGCCCAGTAGACTGATCCCTCCAGATGAGAACAAGATACCTCTCAGGTGCCAGAGAGTTAGCAGCATACAAATGATAAAAAAGGGGGTCCAAAAAGCAAGTGTATTTCTGTAAAAATCTTTATTAAAAAGCGACGCGTTTCTCAGCTAAAACAAGCTGTTTCCTCAGGCTAAAACATTATTAAAACACATTCAGATAACACTTGCTTTATACAAACCTAAACCTATTGATTAACCAATCGGATTGTTCAAACCTTAATGGTCATTAAGTGTTAGCACCTGTCTGCTGCAGGGTTGGTATGGCAACCTGGAGCTCTGACATAATTCAGTGCAAATACCAAAACTTCAGCAGACCATACTAAAAGCTAAAGACATCATCTGAGTACATATAATTATAATAAGATCATCATTGTGGATTGGTGATAATAAACATAAATATAACATTGTTAAAAACAAGGCTCTCCTTTCCTATGGCATTGTATATTTTTTTTTTTTTTTTTTTTTTTTTAGCGCTCTGTTCGAGAGTGCAGGCGTCTCAGGCGCACATTGAATATAGTGGCCCCTGTAAAGTAGTTAGGATATTCTAAGGTGATTGGAGCTGACGGTTACGGTGGGAGTGTGGGCTGACCTCATCACACGCAAGATTGAGGCTGTACGTTTAGCACATGTTGTGCTGACGCTGTTAGGCTAGCCCACCCCATCCACAAACATCTTCACAACTATTGGTTTAAGTTCTCATGTTCCGGTTTTAGTCCACACCCATCTGCACATACTAATGTTGTGATTGGTGCTAGATTCTACTCTATACAATTAGTTGACACCCATATGTCGAGTCAATACGGCTCACAGCAGTAAAACCTGGAAAAATAACGAACACTCACTGAAACAGTGACAAAACAGACTGATCTATGAGGATCGCACATAAAATAGCCTCATACTTAGTGGGGGTAATATATAGGCCTCAGCAAACAAACTCAGCTATTGTGCAGTCGACATCAGGAAGATTTGGGTCTGTATAAATAATTTGATATCTAGTCTGACAGCATTGTTATCTCCTGCTCTGACTGTATGACTAAGTTGTTCATTGTGTTTACATTTTTTATCAGAATATGGTAAGGCTGACATTGTAGGCTGTATATAAAATGTACAAAGCACGATGTTTGGGAAACATATCATTATATCATCAGTTGGTTCAAGCATACTTTTTAAAAAAAAAAAAAAAAAAAAAATATACAATGCCATAGGAAAGGAGAGCCTTGTTTTTAACAATGTTATATTTATGTTTATTATCACCAATCCACAATGATGATCTTATTATAATTATATGTACTCAGATGATGTCTTTAGCTTTTAGTATGGTCTGCTGAGGTTTTGGTATTTGCACTGAATTATGTCAGAGCTCCAGGTTGCCATACCAACCCTGCAGCAGACAGGTGCTAACACTTAATGACCATTAAGGTTTGAACAATCCGATTGGTTAATCAATAGGTTTAGGTTTGTATAAAGCAAGTGTTATCTGAATGTGTTTTAATAATGTTTTAGCCTGAGGAAACAGCTTGTTTTAGCTGAGAAACGCGTCGCTTTTTAATAAAGATTTTTACAGAAATACACTTGCTTTTTGGACCCCCTTTTTTATCATTTGTATGCTGCTAACTCTCTGGCACCTGAGAGGTATCTTGTTCTCATCTGGAGGGATCAGTCTACTGGGCGACTGTTTGGTTCCAGTCTGCAGTATATGCACCTGCTGGTGCTTTGAATCTTGTAAGTAAGATTGCTCAATCTACCACTCGCTTGTCTAAACGTTACTGGGCTATGGTTTGCATTTTTTGTGTTCATTCAGGAACCTGTTAATCACCGCCATCAAGGACCACAATCTGACTCATGAAGTATACCAGTGAGCTGGACCACTGAGAGGCTCCAGTCTGCTTCATAAGCACCAATGGGTGCACCTCCTTTGTGAGTATTCAATCGCTATCTTGTGGATTTTAGTTTCTGTTATCTGGCTGTACTAGGCCATGTTTGGCGCCTCTGTGTTTTATCTTGTTTCAGTTATAATTATATTTACACTTTAGTGAGCTGGTGTTCAAATGCTATTAGCTCAGGGGATTACTGAATTGTTGTTTCTTATATTGTACCAGGACTTGTTACTAGTTACGTACAAGTCTGAGAAGAGTGTGAAGATTTAACATACCAAATGGGAGGTCAATAAGGAAGACTGTTTGTGATTGTTGAGTGAAATGAACATTGTATAATGACGGAAAAATAAGTTAAATTACAGATTTACAAGCTTTTAGATTTCTTTTCAGAGCTGACTTTACATCTTTATTTTTCAAGCTGTAAATCAATGGGTTTAGGACAGGAACAGCAGCTGCATTAATTAGTGATGAAAGCTTCTTAGTGCCCAATTTGTCTGTTGAAACTGGTGTTATATATTGGGAAATAAGTGTCAAATAGAGAAGGACGACCACTGTCAGGTGTGAGGAACAAGTCAAGATGGCTTTTCTTTTTCCTGTGCTTGAACGAATCTTAAGTATGGTCATGACAATAAAAATGTAAGATATCATTGTAAGATTAAATGGAATTATTCCCCCAATTAGAAAACCTCCAGTATGTATATATAGTTCCAAAACAGTGGTATCACTACAAGTAATAGCTAAAAGAGGCACAATATCACAGAAAAAATGGTTAATTATGTTGGATCTATAACAAGAAAAGTTTGATATTAACCAAATGGTGGGTATTGCTTGTAAAAATCCAATTACCCAGCATAGAGTGGCTAACAAAACACAAACTCTTTGGTTCATGACCATCTGATATCTCAAGGGATTGCAGATGGCAACATACCGGTCATAACCCATAGCTGCTAGTGTTAACAATTGACATCCTGCAATGGAAGCAAATAAACAAATCTGGGTTAAACAACCAGGAAAATGAATAATGTTATTTCCTGTTATGTAAATTAAAAAAACCTTATGCAAAGAGGTTGTAATGGAAGATAGGTCCATGATGGACAAGTGACACAGGAAAAAGTACATAGGCGTGTGCAGATGTGAGTCCAGGAAAACAAGTATAATTATAGTCAGGTTACCACAAAGACTGAAGAGATAAATAATCAGAACCATCAAGAATATTGACAGCTGCAAGTCAGGATTGTCAGAAATCCCTTTTATAATGAAAAATGTCAGATTTGATTTATCCATAGGTTAAATATTTCTAGATGCTACATCAATTATATGAAAAACAAAAATGCACATTACAATATGTTTTTTTTAGCAACAAATAAAAATACAATTATTATTTAGATTATTGATTGTAGGTTGACTTTAAACATTTCTAGTATATCATATAATGCAAAAGATATCTGAGAAACGGTGGTAAAGTACTTCACTTCTCTTTGAAACCTTTACAGACAATTTCTCTATTTTTTTTTACTTTTGTTACATTTTTATAAATAATAATATTTTTTTATTTTTTTAAAAATAGAGTTTGATTTAATATTATCAAATAAAAACAGGAATTATATTATCTATTAGAGTCTGCAAATATTTTATCAATTATACTGACAAATATTCAAGCCACAAAATAAATAATTCTATATTTTTCTATATTAAATGTGTAATTATAATAGAATACATTTTTGTTTATAAAGTTAATCCTTGTATAATGACAATATAGCATAATAAACTATAATTTTTATATAATATTTATTAG
Organism: Bombina bombina; assembly: GCF_027579735.1. Classification (NCBI taxonomy): domain Eukaryota; kingdom Metazoa; phylum Chordata; class Amphibia; order Anura; family Bombinatoridae; genus Bombina; species Bombina bombina. The sequence continues at coordinate 248,160,808 of NC_069502.1, forward strand.
TTTATTTAATAAAGTTTTATGTATTTTCACATACCTAAATCCTATGTAACAAATAAGTAATAGAAAACTGTTTAACTCAATTAAAACAAATAATACTAATGATTAATATAATTATCATTTTCCAAAAAAAAAAAAAAAAAAACACAAAAGATGTTAGTAACACAATACTTTTTTTACTCATTATATCAATAAAGCTATACTAAATATATTATCAGTGGAAAATATTCCATTAATTATATCAATTAAAATATTCCCAGTGATGTCATATGATGATAGTAGTAGTGTAATTGTTGATGCTATTTGTGATTTTATCTATGATGTCATTGCTGATGTCATAAAAACATAAGGGTGAGTGAAGTTTAAATTTGGAATTTTCTGATACCGCCACCTGAGACCAGTAGTTATGAGTTTTGTGCCACAAAAATGTTTTACAAAACTCATAACTAAAGTGTTACAAAGTACACTAACCCCCAAAAACGACCTATTAACCTCTAAACCACCGCCCTCCTGCATCGCAAACACTATATTAAACCTATAAACAGTGTATGGCGGGGACCGTATGAAGAGGACGCTCCGCGCTGGATGTCTTCACCGCTCCGCGCCGCCAGGATAAAGATAGAAGATGCCCCCACAATGGATGAAGATGTCGCCACATGGATGAAGACTTCTTGCCGCCTGGATGTCCGGATTTAGGCAACTGGGAGTAGATATTCTGGGGTTAGTGTTAGGTTTTTTGTTGTTTTTTTGGAGTGTTTTTTCTCAGATTAGGGTTTGGGCTTTTGAAAAAGAGCTTAATGCCCTTTTAAGGGCAATGCCCATGCAAATGCCCCTTTAGGGGCAATGGGTAGCTTAGGTTTTTTTTAGAGTTAGGTTTCTTTATTTTGGTTGGGTGGTGGGTTTTACTGTTGGGGAGACTTTGTATTTTTTTACAGGTAAAAGAGCTGGCAATGACCTACAAAAGGTCCTTTTAAGGGCTATTGGTAGTTTATTGTAGGCTAGGGGGTGTTTTTATTTTGGGGGGACTTTTTATTTTTATAGGGCTATTAGATTAGGTGTAATTGTTTTTATTTTAGATAATGTTGTTTATTATTTATTAATAATTTATTAATTGGTAGTATTTTTTTATTTTATTAGAATAGTAAGGTTAGGTTAATTTATAGTTTAATTTTAGGTTTATTTTTATTTCACAGGTAAGTTTTTATTTATTTAAATATAGTTATGTTGTAATTTTAATTTAAAGTTAGGGGGTGTTAGGTTTAGGGGTTAATAGTTAAATTTAGTATTTTGCAATGTGAGGGGCCAGCAGTTTAGGGGTTAATAAGTTTATTTAGTGACGGAGGTTTAGTGGGGGAAGCCGGAGGTTTAGGGGTTAATAACTTTATTATAGTGTCAGCGATGTTGGGGAGCAGCGGAATAGGGGGTAATAACTTTATTATAGTGGCGGTGATGTTGGGGAGCGGCAGAATAGGGGTTAATAACTTTTATTAGCGGCAGTGATGTTGGGAGCGGCAGATTAGGGTAGGGGTTTATTTCGGTGGCTGCTATGTCGGGGGCAGCGGATTAGGGGTTAATAACTTTATTTAGGTGTTGGCGATGTCGAAGGCGGCATATTTGGGATGTTTAGACTAGGGGTTTATGTTAGGGTGTTAGGTTTAAAGGAATTTTTTTTCCCATAGACATCAATGGGGTTGCGTTACGGAGATTTTTCATTCAGCGATCGTAGTTCGTTTTTTTCTAAAACTCTCTCCCCATTAATGTTTATGGGGGAAAGCGTGCACGAGCACATCAAAGCAGCCCTTGGATTTTGTGCGGTATGGAGCTAAACAACACCATATCGCACGCACAAGGAGGCTTTTAAGTAACTGGTAATGGCAGCGCTATGGAGGGTGAAAAAGCGCAACTTTTTTGGCGTCAGTTTCGCACCCTGTTTAGCGCAAAACTCTTAATCTAGGTGATTGTTATTAAATATCTAGGTCATCATAACACCAAACAAGGTTCTAATGATCTTAAAGGGACAGTATACTCCCATTTTAATTTAACTGCATGTAATAGACACGACTATAAAGAATAATATGCACAGATACTGATATAAAAATCCAGTATAAAACCATTTTAAAACTTACTTAGCGACAGGTGTCCAGCCACTCGTTGGGACTATATCCCCTGTCTTACTCACTGTCCTGTCCCCAGGTGACCAGCCACACGTGGTGTCACTACCCCCTATCTCACTCACTGTCCCTTACCCAGGTGACCAGCCTCTAGTAGGGACCTATCCACTGTCTTACTCACTGTCCTTTCCCCAGGTGACCAGCCACTCATGGGAACTCTATCCACTGTCTCACTCACTGTTCCTTCTCCAGATGACCAGTCATTTGAGGGGACACTATCCCCTGTCTCACTCACTGTCCCTTCCCCAGGTGACCAGCCATTCATGGGGCTATCTCCTGTCTCACTGTCCTTTCCCTAGGTGACCAGCCACTCATGCAAACTCTATCCCTGTCTCACTCACTGTCCCTTCCCCAGCTCCTAGTTTAGCCAGATTAGCTGGAACACCCACTGAAAACCAGGCACTCCCCCTTTCCCCTTCGGCTGCATATGAAAAGACTCTTTACACAAACAGGAGCAAGCTGGAGTAGGTATACATCAGTATTCTCCTAAAACTTTGGGGCTTGGTTAGGTGTCTGAAAATCAACACAATGTGATTTAAAAATAAGTAAAACTGTACTTTAAAAAAAAAACTTGTATGGGCTATATAAATGGATCATCTACAAAACATTTATGCAAAGAAAAATCTAGTGTATAATGTCCCTTTAAGCTCTCCACTCTGGCGAGATTATCTTAGCAGTCTTATCAGTACTACGGGGTCCCTCAAACTATATTATAAAAATAAATTTTAGCTTGAAACCTGTTTATCTCAATATGCAGATTGCTGAATATAAAGGAAAGACACATATGTTGCAATATAATGCACACAAAAAACCCCAAAATTTTGCATGACTATTCTCCATCCCAGTGAATTTTTGGATCATCAAGCTCAAAAAGAAATGGTGCCCCATCTTCTAAAGTTCTTTACACAGGTAAAACTCTTTATAAAAACTTGTCAGTGTTACAAGTTCCGTCACAGGATTCTCTAAAGGCAAATATTACCTTTATAGCTGTGTAAAATGTACATAAGGTTTGCCTAAATTACCCAATAATATATGTTCTGATTTTTAGATTTTTAAGAGTCGGAGTCTTCAGAAGAATTCAGGAGAATAAATATACTGCCATGAGTTTGAATTATTATCTCTATCTAAAAAGGAGTCTGTTGGCTGGTGTATTATTGAAGTCTACATTGGGCTTTTTTTTTAAATTTAAAAATAAAATTATCCTCTGAGTCAGCCCCTTTTACAGATTTTTTAGTAGGCAGTTTGTGAGAAAGAGTATGAGAAATATGCTTACGCTTCTGAAAAGCTTTTCTAGGAGGATTAACATGCAAATCAGGAACAGTTGTCATAACAGATTGCATTTCATTAGATAAATGTTGCCTGAGATTTTCCATAGAGGAATTTATCATCTGTGGAACAGATTTCTCAGAAAGTTGTTGTCTTTCTTCTGAGACATATTAATAAATATATTAAAATTAATAAATAAAATTAAGTGAACAGCTAATAAAGAAAATGATAATAAAATGTAATTATGTTAACATAATTTAATAAATAATATACTCTATCTACATCATGAAAGATTAGTTTTGACGGTCCCTGTAATTGCTTATGTATCTTATGCTTGAATGAACTGACTTTAACATCTCTTTAAAAATGTAAACTATTATTGTGATCTACTGATTCTTATTTTTTATGCAAAGATATGACGGCTCATACTTACCACCTGCCAGAAAGCATCACTTGTGCAGCTGTAGCCACTGATACAACAACGCTTTTAATCATTGTCAGCCAGGTCTGGGGACACATCCCAAAAGACACTAAAAACTCTGGAGACCAATTTAACCAGGTTTCTTTTGACTACATGTGTTTCAAATTAACTTGTAAGCTATAATATATATATATATATATATATATATGTATACATATAAATATATATATATATATATATACACCTATATATTTTTATATCTATCTATCTATCTATCTATCTATAATCTATCTATCTATCTATCTATCTATCTATCTATCTATCTATCTATCTATCTATCTATCTATATACACACAGAGAGAAGCACACTCATAGGAGCGAACAACTGGCTCAATACAATTGTTAGCCTGTTCTATGGCGATTTACCACCTGGGTGCAGGTTCTTTTAGCCCAGTAATGCTTTTCACAGAGAAGAACTTTCCTGTAGTATATCAGTTTGATCCCGCCTATTACGGTCAGTCCAGCACCGAAATACCAGGCAATTCCTCTCTGAACAAGGAATACAGCAACCTCAGACGATTGTTTCGGCCTTCATTGGGCCTCGTCAGTGAGGTGTAGCAGTATTCCTCTAAGCACACTGAGCAAGGAGTCCACGTCTGGTTTCGCCTTTTTTTCCATAGGGAGACTAAATACACACAGAAAGAAGAACACTCACAGGAACAAACAACTTGCTCAATACTATTGTTAGCCTGATCTATGGCGATTTACCACCTGGGTGCAACTTCTTTTGGCCCAGTAATGCTTTTCACAGAGAAGAACTTTCCTGTAGTATATCAGTCTGATTTCGCCTATTATGGTCAGTCCAGCACTGAAATACCAGGCAATTCCTTTCTGAACAAGGAACACAGCAACCACAGACAATCGTATATATACAGTATATATATATATATATATATATATATATATATATATATAGACACACACACATATATATATATATATATATATATATATATATGAAACAGTGCATGGATGGACAAGCACACAAGAAGGCACTCCTAGTGTAATATGTCTTTGACTTAAAACATATACAGACAATTACGCACTTACTTGGTTTAACCTCATCCACTATGAGGTATATATCCAGCTCTGGAGTATAGATGATTTCTGTTATGGGTGCTCCTCCTGGGAAAAAGTTTCCTTCGTTTTTCCACTGTGTAGAGTTGCTTGTAAGGAGGAAATTTGCCAATGTCCCCACTGTTGAAATTAAACAAATTGTGGTCTCTCCAATATATTAAACTAGTGACAGCAGTATAAGTAAAAAGTATATGTATTTATTCTATGTAACAATAAAAATCATACAGGTCTGCAGTTATGCAGATACAGAATATGCACAACATAAAATGATTAAATGATGTACATGATACAGTCTAAAAGCACATAGACAAATAGCCTTAAAACGGCAATAGAAATGGAAAGAAGCATGAGCGTGACAGTCCTGGATATGTGAACATCCACACCAGTGTGTCCGCTATTTTGCTTCACATATTGCTAATAAAAACGAGCGTCAGTGGTTCAGCACTTAATGCACTATAAGTGTGCAACAGTTGCTCCACTATTTCGCTCTAGTGTAGATTGTGTGTTTGGTGAAAAAACTCACGTAGAGGGGATCACTCTGTAATGGACGAAGCTGCAGAGAACAGGGGCACACAGGATCTCATCCTAAAGACTTTAATGGTTTTATGGACTACCTTTAAAAATAAAAAATTGAAAGCATCTATTCTAAATGAGTGGTGTTACGCACACCTAGTTTATTTATGCCATCTGAATAATATCCAGATAGAGGTGTACCGTTCAGGTGTGTTTGCATATGTAAAGATCATTGCACAATTTATCCTTAGCGCTGATTAACTCCTAAACGTTTTATATATATATATATATATATATATATATACCTACACACTTACCGGCCACTTTATTAGGTACACCTGCTTAATTTCTTGGTAACACAAATAGCTAATCAGTCAACCACATCGCAGCAACCCAATGCATTTAGGCATCTAGATGTGGTGAAGACGACTTGCTGAAGTTCAAATCGAGCATCAGAATTGGGAAGAAAAGGGATTTAAGTGACTTTGAATGTGGCATGGTTGTTCGTGCCAGATGGGCTGGTCTGAGTATTTCAAAAACTGCTGATCTACTGGGATTTTCACACACAACCATCTCTAGGGTTTAAAGAAAATAGTCCAAAAAAGGGAAAATATCCAGTGAGCGGCAGTTGTGTGGACGAAAATGCCTTGTTGGTGTCAGATGAGAATGGGCAGACTGGTTCAAGATAATAGAAAGGCAACAGTAACTCAAATAACCACTCGTTACAACCAAGGTATGCAGAATACCATCTCTGAATGTACAACACGTCAAACCTTGAAGCAGATGGGCTACAGCAGCAGAAGACCACACCGGGTGCCACTCCTGTAAGCTAAAAACAGGAAACTGAGTCTACAATTCGCACAGGCTCACCAAACTTGGACAATAGAAGAATGGAAATTTTTACCTGGTCTGATGAGTCTTAATTTCAGTCACGGCCTACCTGAGTATTATTGCTGACCATGTCCATCCCTTTTTGACTACAAGCTACCCATCTTCTGATATCAGAGAACAAAAAATACCAGTGCACAGGAAAGCACTGTAGAATGCAAATTACATTTATTGGCAGCTGGATAAAACAATAAACAATAAAATTGCTTGCAAGCACAAGAAAAGGCATGGTATGACGCGTTTCTGTATTACGCCATCATCAGATACCTGCAAATGTCTCATACTAATTACCTTATAAAGCTTACCTGTTTTAACTGATTGGATATTCCTAAACCTTCATTGAAAACTCCCCCTACTTAACCCTTAAAGGAGTGCGGAAAAGAGGCACGCAGCATTGTTAAACCATTCAGGTGTTGATAAAAAACACCTTAAATCCTGCAAGGTTTATTCTTTTTGTATTTGCTAGTTGTGTATAGGGAATGGTTTGTCATTTAGCAATCTATCTACTAGGTTCTTTAAAAGTACACTGCTTGAAGAAACTGTATTTGCTTTTATAAGTCGACCTCATCTTCACTATATACATTGTAATACTATAAGATATCACCTAAGCAAAACTAGAGGTTATTAGAATGCATTATGATTAAAAACCTCTGAATATTTCACAAGTAGGAAGATGCTACTATTCTCTCATTCTTGTAATAAAACTTTTTCCTACTTCCAGACATTAATAATTTCAGCCTCTGTATTGAATCCATAAGGCAACCTGGTGTGCATTACAAAGATCCAGAAATCCTCTCTTCTGGATAAAAGCTTGTCACAATTTCCACGCCTTTCCAGAGTTCTGACTATGTCTATAATTCCACGCCTTTCCAGAGTTCTGACTATGTCTATAATTCACCATTTAAAGGTGTCAACATTTACATTATGTCTCTCTATGAAATTCTATGCAAGGGCAGAGCAGGGAACTAATGAGGAAATATCATTCAGATCCTCCCTTGCCTCCCTGGTGGTCATACCTCAGTACTGCATCCTGCATTCAGTACACTGTGCCAGGTACATCACATATTTTGTCCTACAGTTGGTAAAACTTGTGACATCATAGACCTTTTGAGTTACATATGACTGGAAAAGCTTTGTTACCCATGCATGGCTGCATGTCTTACATGTTAAGTTACCACATTTAAAGTGGCCCTTACAAGTAAGCCAATTGCTTCTACCCATGCTTTTCTCTTTGACCACACTTGGTGAAAGGTAAATTCCCAAAGTAAGGTTTCGTTTTGGAACAAAGCAACAACCATTTTGATGACATGATGTAAGTCATTATCACCCTTTTGAATTGGTAGATGTTTTTTAACAATCTTTTTGATTTGCTCATATTGACTGTTAAATGTGGTAGCAAAAGAAAGTTTCTGTTTATCACATGTTCTTCTCCTTTTTTGTATGTATGATAATATATCCTTTCTGTCTATTTTCTCAACTTGGGTAAAATCATTTTCTATAATTTACCGGTTATAGACTTTTTGGATAAATCTATCCCTAAGGTTGACACTTTCCTGAAGAAAAATCTCATTTTCGGAACAGTTTCGTTTTAGCCTCATATATTCACCCTTTAGAATCCCAAAGCCTGTATGTTTTGGATGTGTACTTTTGGCATGTAGGATTGTATTTGACTGAAGTGGCTTCTGATACAGCTCACTTTCAATTTTTGCTTTCTCCAAATTGTCTTTACGTAATACATCCAAATAGGCGATTTCCATGGGGTTAATCATATATGTAAATTGTAGTCCTACCACATTGTCATTTAAATAACTTACAAAATCCTCCACTTCTGATGCTGTACGTGTCCAAACAAAAATTAAATAATCTATGCACCTGTGATAAAATCTAATGCTGCTCTTGTATGGGTTACTATCTCCATAGACGTGAGAGAGCTCCCACCAACCCATAAATAGGTTGGCGTAAGATGGGGCAAATTTCACCCCCATAGCTGTCCCACGTCTCTGGAGATAATATTCCCCATCAAAAAGAAAGTAGTTGTGGTTAAGATGGAAAGTGATAACTCTGACCAGAAAATCCTTGAAAGGATCATCATAGTTGGTGACTTTGTTGAGGAAGAACCTAACCACTATCAAACCCTTATTGTGTGGGATAGCGGAATACAGTCCCACAACATCTACTGTAACCCAGGAGAAGCCTTCCTGCCATATTTCATCATCCAGGAGTCTCAAGAGATGCTTGGTGTCTCTTATATAGTTTGGAATCAGCTTAAACAGAGGTTGTAGGAAAGAATCCACCCATGTTGACAATTTCTCCCAGAGAGACCCAATTCCAGAGACAATTGGCCTCCCTTTAATGTTCTCCAGGGACTTCTGTATCTTAGGCAGATGATGAAAAATTGGAACATCTGGTTCTCTAAGATACAAGAATTCAAAGGTTGGTTCATCAATGAACCCCTCCTCCCTGCCATCATCAACACTTGGTTATCCTCTATCTTTCGTTTCACTTCTCTGACATACTCACTTTTCCACATCACTACAACATTCCCTCCCTTGTCTGTTTGTCTATATACCACTTGTTCTTTCTTTCTAAATGTCTCAAAGGTCTTTCTCTGTGAAAAAGTAAGATTAGATTGAGATTATTTTTTTCTTCTGATGGCTACTTCCAGCAGGATAATGCACCATGTCACAAAGCTCAAATCATCTCAAACTGGTTTTTTGAACATAACAATGGGTTCACTGTACTCCAATGGCCTCCAGAGTCACCAGATCTAAACCCAATAGTGCAACTTTGGGATGTGATGGAACGGGAGATTCGCATCATGGATGTGCAGCCGACAAATCTGCAGCAACTGCGTGATGCTATCATGTCAATATGAACCAAAATCTCTGAGGAATGTTTCCAACACCTTGTTGAATCTATGCCATGAAGAATTAGGGCAGTACTGATGGTAAAAGGGGGGGGCAACCTGGTACTAGCAAGATGTACATATTAAAGTAGCCAGTGAGTATATATAATATAGATAGATAGATAGATAGATAGATAGATAGATAGATAGATTAAGGGCCAGATTAAAAGTGGAGCGTTAAATATCGCTTTCTTGAAAGCGATATTAGCACTCCACTTAGTAATATCAGTGCACCCTAATGTCCGCTGGTATTACAAGTTACACGAAAGCGTGCTTCCATAGGCTCCAATGGGAGCCTTGTTCTCATGCTGTGAGACACGGCATGAGAACTTGTGCAGCGCAGGAGATAAGTAGCACAGCAATGGGCAGCAATTGATTAATATATATGTATATGATTATATACATATATATTTATGTGTTAATATGTGTATATACACATATTGAGCACACACACACAGTTTGCTGCCCGGTCCTAAATCTGCTTTGAGATATCAGTCTCAATGTAAACATTTGTCTCAATAGGGGATAGATGCTTTAAAGTAACAAAGTTGCAGATCCCTTTATGTTTCTTTTTGCAGCTACATTCAGTTGCGGGTCCAAACTCAAATTATTATGGGCGAGATCGGTGTAAACTGGCTAAGTCGCTAATCCAAGATCCTGCTTAGATCTTTGCGTTTGACTGCCCCTGCATCCCAAACACGGTATAGCAAAAACTAACAGCCTCAAACTCTTTCTCCTTGGGACCTCTCATCTTAGTTACCGCTCAGTGCCTGTGAAAGAATTCCTCACCGATCCGATCCAAAGAGAACATAAAGAGGGAGTATGAAGAAGAGTATGGCAGATGCTGTAAAACATTCAGATAAAAAAAATGAGTTTATTGTTCCTTTAAAATCTCCACCATAGTGTAGCAAGAGTCAGACAATACAGGTTTCATGCTTTTCGGTGTGAGCCTTAATCATAGACCATCTAAATCCTGTGGTTCTACCTCTTATTTAAAAACCACACAGCAATGTGATTGGTGCGAATAAGCTCTGACTCTGCATTAACCCTTCCAGTACACCTCAACCATCTAAGAGTCATATATTGATGAACTATGATACCTATCTATTTACTGATCTTTAAACTTATACATTTACGTATTAAACATCAGAACCCATAATAAAATGAGTATTGTGATACAGAGCATATTTATAAAGATCCAAGGCAAAACCTCTTCACAGGATTCAAATTATCATTTCCAAAATAGAAAATCATTACCCATATATATTCAATGGTTATATAAGTGATTCTTTTTCCTATGACATGTTTTCTTTTTTATATATGGTGTCTACAGTTACCTCATATATAAAATGCTTATTTATACATTGTTTACCTTCACTATAGAAAGCGGATACACACCTATACATTCAAGGAACATAATCACAATACCAGTACTTTTTCCCTATTTATGTACATATTGCAATTTTTTACCAATGCTGGAACATCCATAATTATGTGCATATACAATATCAACATATTTATCAGGTTCCACATCCAACCCTAATAATAGAACATATTTACAGCAAAATATTAATCTGGACTCTGTTGTTTTAAATATTCAGACAGGGAGTAATTCCCAGTAGTTCATGATATATAAATCAGAGTTATAACCAAATGGAAACTGAGTTTTCAATCATGTATCCAGTTCGAAATGTATTCCCTCCTCTGGTGGGATTCATAAATTGTTCAATGGCTGTCCAAGAAAATGAATCCACATTCTGGTTATGTACATAGATAAAATGCTTTGAAAATGCTGAGCAGGGATTCTAGTTAGTTATATAAGACAAATGTTCATGAATCTGAGTTCTGACATCTCTTGTGGTCATCCCTATGTACTGTCCTTTACATAATGTACATTCAATTAAATAGATTACAAATTTAGACGTACAATTAATACATCCTCTAGTCTCAAAGCATTCTCCTGTATTATGAGAAACAAATTGCGCCTTGCGCTATTCTGTGGATCACAGAGTCAGATTGGATACTGTTCGGTCTGTACGTGGGCGGTAATCCTAAAGAGGGTGTGTCCTCTTGCCGTCATCCACTTACGTCACTCTTTTTCTTCAAGAATACCCAGCTGATTTCAGGAGGTAAAAAAGTAATAGGTCTCCGGAGTTGTGAGTAATCCTTTAGCTGTGTCTTTTAAGGTACCTTTACTCCGTAGCGTTGCTGTTCAAGTGATGGATAATCAGATGGTTGTTTAAAACATAAAATTGTGCGTTCACTCGAAAAGGCTGTATTCAAGTTCACAGACCTTGGGAGCAATCAGCCAAGTAATAGTAGTTCTGTGGGTTTTTCAACACGGTAGCACTCCTTCAAATGGCTGTATTTGATTCACAGACCTTAGAGAAGTTCAGCTTAGCAGTTGTTTTTCTTGCAAGATATGAGACACGGTCATCAACGCATTTCTCCCCTCACTCGGGGCTTTTTCAGGATCTTGCTCCCAAGGTCTGTGAACTTGAATACAGCCTTTTCGAGTGAACGCACTCAGATGAGAATTGGCAGACTGGTTCAAGATAATAGAAAGGCAACAGTAACTCAAATAACCACTCGTTACAACCAAGGTACGCAGAATACCATCTCTGAATGCACAACACGTCAAACCTTGAAGCAGATGGGCTACAGCAGCAGGAGACCAAGCTAAAAACAGGAAACTGAGTCTACAATTCGCACAGGCTCACCAAACTTGGACAATAGAAGAATGGAAATTTTTGCCTGGTCTGATGAGTCTCAATTTCAGTCATGGCCTACCTGAGTATTATTGCTGACCATGTCCATCCCTTTTTGACTACAGGCTACCCATCTTCTGGTATCAGAGAACAAAAAATACCAGTGCACAGGAAAGCACTGTAGAATGCAAATTACATTTATTGGCAGCTGGATAAAACAATAAACAATAAAATAGCTTGCAAGCACAAGAAAAGGCATGGTATGACGCGTTTCTGCATTACGCCATCATCAGATACCTGCAAATGTCTCATACTAATTACCTTATAAAGGTACCTGTTTTAAGTGATTGGATATTCCTAAACCTTCATTGAAAACTCCCCCTACTTAACCCTTAAAGGAATGCGGAAAAGAGGCACGCAGCATTGTTAAACCATTGAGGTGTTGATAAAAGACACCTTAAATCATGCAAGGTTTATTCTTTTTGTATTTGCTAGTTGTGTATAGGGAATGGTTTGTCAATTAGCAATCTATATACAAGGTTCTTTCAAAGTACACTGCTTGAAGAAACTGTATTTGCTTTTATAAGTCGACCTCATCTTCACTATATACATTGTAATACTTTAAGATATCACCTAAGCCAAACTAGAGGTTATTAGAATGCATTATGATTAAAAACCTCTGAATATTTCAAAAGTAGGAAGATGCTACTATTCTCTCATTCTTGTAATAAAACTTTTTCCTACTTCCAGACATTAATAATTTGAGCCTCTGTATTGAATCCATAAGGCAATCTGGTGTGCATTACAAAGATCCAGAAAGCCTCTCTTCTGGATAAAAGCTTGTCACAATTTCCATGCCTTTCCAGAGTTCTGACTATGTCTATAATTCACCATTTAAAGGTGTCAACAATGACATTATGTCTCTCTATGAAATTCTCTGCAAGGGCAGAGCAGGGAACTAATGAGGAAATATCATTCAGATCTTCCCTGATTCTCACCCTTGCCTCCCTGGTGGTCATACCTCTGTACTGCATCCTGCATTCAGTACACTGTGCCAGGTACATCACATATTTTGTCCTACAGTTGGTAAAACTTGTGACATCATAGACCTTTTGAGTTACATATGACTGGAAAAGCTTTGTTACCCATGCATGGCTGCATGCCTTGCATGTTAAGTTACCACATTTAAAGTGGCCCTTACAAGTAAGCCAATTGCTTCTACCCATGCTTTTCTCTTTGACCACACTTGGTGAAAGATAAATTCCCAAAGTAAGGTTTCATTTTGGAACAAAGCAACAACCATTTTGATGACATGATGTAAGTCATTATCACCCTTTTGAATTGGTAGATGTTTTTTAACAATCTTTTTTATTTGCTCATATTGACTGCTAAATGTGGTAGCAAAATAAAGTTTCTGTTTATCACGTGTTCTTCTCCTTTTTTGTATGTATGATAACAGGTCCTTTCTGTCTATTTTCTCAACTTGGGTAAAATAATTTTCTATAATTTACCGGTTATAGACTTTTTGGATAAATCTATCCCTAAGGTTGACACTTTCCTGAAGAAAAATCTCATTTTCGGAACAGTTTCGTTTTAGCCTCATATATTCACCCTTTAGAATCCCAAAGCCTGTATGTTTTGGATGTGTACTTTTGGCATGTAGGATTGTATTCGACTGAAGTGGCTTCAGATAAAGCTCACTTTCAATTTTTGCTTTCTCCAAATTGCCTTTACGTAATACATCCAAATAGGCGATTTCCATGGGGTTAATCATATATGTGAATTGTAGTCCTACCACATTGTCATTTAAATAACTTACAAAATCCTCCACTTCTGATGCTGTACGTGTCCAAACAAAAATTAAATAATCTATGCACCTGTGATAAAATCTAATGCTGCTCTTGTATGTGTTACTATCTCCATAGACGTGAGACAGCTCCCACCAACCCATAAATAGGTTGGCGTAAGATGGGGCGAATTTCACCCCCATAGCTGTCCCACGTCTCTGGAGATAATATTCCCCATCAAAAAGAAAGTAGTTGTGGTTAAGATGGAAAGTGATAAATCTGACCAGAAAATCCTTGAAAGGATCATCATAGTTGGTGACTTTGTTGAAGAAGAACCTAACCACTATAAAACCCTTATTGTGTGTGATAGTGGAATACAGTCCCACAACATCTACTGTAACCCAGGAGAAGCCTTCCTGCCATATTTCATCATCCAAGAGTCTCAGGAGATGCTTGGTGTCTCTTATATAGTTTGGAATCAGCTTAAACAGAGGTTGTAGGAAAGAATCCACCCATGTTGACAATTTCTCCCAGAGAGACCCAATTCCAGAGACAATTGGCCTCCCTTTAATTTTCTCCAGGGACTTCTGTATCTTAGGCAGATGATGAAAAATTGGAACAACTGGTTCTCTAACATACAGGAATTCAAAGGTTGGTTCATCAATGAACCCCTCCTCCCTGCCATCATCCAGAATGTGACACACAAGCCTCTGGAAAGCAACAGTAGGGTTATTGGGTAATTTACAATACACTTGGTTATCCTCTATCTGTCGTTTCACTTCTCTGACATACTCACTTTTCCACATCACTACAACATTCCCTCCCTTGTCTGCTTGTCTATATACCCCTTGTTCTTTCTTTCTAAATGTCTCAAAGGTCTTTCTCTGTGAAAAAGTAAGATTAGATTGAGATTATTTTTTTCTTCTGATGGCTACTTCCAGCAGGATAATGCACCATGTCACAAAGCTCAAATCATCTCAAACTGTTTTTTTGAACATGACAATGGGTTCACTGTACTCCAGTGGCCTCCAGAGTCACCAGATCTAAACCCAATAGTGCAACTTTGGGATGTGGTGGAACGGGAGATTCACATCATGGATGTGCAGCCGACAAATCTGCAGTAACTGCGTGATGCTATCATGTCAATATGAACCAAAATCTCTGAGGAATGTTTCCAACACCTTGTTGAATCTATGCCATGAAGAATTAGGGCAGTACTGATGGTAAAAAGGGGGGGGGGAACCTGGTACTAGCAAGATGTACATATTAAAGTAGCCAGTGAGTATATATATATATATATATATATATATATTAAGGGCCAGATTACAAGTGGAGTGTTAAATATCGCTTTCTTGAAAGCGATATTAGCGCTCCACTTAGTAATATCAGTGCACCCTAATGTCCGCTGGTATTACAAGTTACATGAAAGCGTGCTTCCATAGGCTCCAATGGGAGCCTTGTTCTCATGCTGTGAGACACGGCATGAGAACTTGTGCAGCGCAGGAGGTAAGTAGCACAGCAATGGGCAGCAATTGGTTAATATATATGTATATGACTATATACATATATATTTATGTGTTAATATGTGTATATACACATATTGAACACACACACACAGTTTGCTGCCCGGTCCTAAATCTGCTTTGAGATATCAGTCTCAATGTAAACATTTGTCTCAATAGGGGATAGATGCTTTAAAGTAACAAAGTTGCAGATCCCTTTATGTTTCTTTTTGCAGCTACATTCAGTTGCGGGTCCAAACTCAAATGATTAAGGGCGAGATCGGTGTAAGCTGGCTAAGTCGCTCCTCCCAGATCCTGCTTAGATCTTTGCGTTTGTCTGCCCCTGCATCCCAAACACGGTATAGCAAAAACTAACAGCCTCAAACTCTTTCTCCTTGGGACCTCTCATCTTAGTTACCGCTCAGTGCCAGTGAAAGAATTCCTCACCGATCCGATCCAAAGAGAACATAAAGAGGGAGTATAAAGAAGAGTATGGCAGATGCTGTAAAACATTCAGATAAAAAAATTGAGTTTATTGTTCCTTTAAAATCTCCACCATAGTGTAGCAAGAGTCAGACAATACAGGTTTCATGCATTTCGGTGTGAGCCTTAATCATAGACCATCTACCTCCTGTGGTTCTACCTCTTATTTAAAAACCACACAGCAATGTGATTGGTGTGAATAAGCTCTGACTCTGCATTAACCCTTCCAGTACCTCAACTATCTAAGAGTCATATATTGATGAACTATGATACCTATCTATTTACTGATCTTTAAACTTATACATTTACGTCTTAAACATCAGAAACCATAATAAAATGAGTATTGTGATACAGAGCATATTTATAAAGATCCAAGGCAAAACCTCTTCACAGGATTCAAATTATCATTTCCAAAATAGAAAATCATTACCCATATATATTCAATGGTTATATAAGTGATTCTTTTTCCTATGACATGTTTTCTTTTTTATATATGGTGTCTACAGTTACCTCATATATAAAATGCTTATTTATACATTGTTTACCTTCACTATAGAAAGCGGATACACACCTATACATTCAAGGAACATAATCACAATACCAGTACTTTTTCCCTATTTATGTACATATTGCAATTTTTTACCAATGCTGGAACATCCATAATTATGTGCATATACAATATCAACATATTTATCAGGTTCCACATCCAACCCTAATAATAGAACATATTTACAGCAAAATATTAATCTGGACTCTGTTGTTTTAAATATTCAGACAGGGAGTAATTCCCAGTAGTTCATGATATATAAATCAGAGTTATAACCAAATGGAAACTGAGTTTTCAATCATGTATCCAGTTCGAAATGTATTCCCTCCTCTGGTGGGATTCATAAATTGTTCAATGGCTGTCCAAGAAAATGAATCCACATTCTGGTTATGTACATAGATAAAATGCTTTGAAAATGCTGAGCAGGGATTCTAGTTAGATATACAAGACAAATGTTCATGAATCTGAGTTCTGACATCTCTTGTGGTCATCCCTATGTACTGTCCTTTACATAATGTACATTCAATTAAATAGATTACAAATGTAGACGTACCATTAATACATCCTCTAGTCTCAAAGCATTCTCCTGTGTTATGAGAAACAAATTGATTGGTTACTTTAATGTAATCACAGGCCTTACACCTAATGCTACCACATCTATACGTTCCTTGGAATCTCAGTCATGAACTACCTGAAGAGGGAGTTTTTAACATATTGGGAGATATTAAATTCTGAAGGTTTACGCCTAGATTTAGAGTTTTGTCTGTAAAGACCCGCGGTGCTAACAAGGCTTTTTTTTCCAGCGCACTCTTAAGACAACGCTGGTATTTAGAGTTGTCTGAATGGCTGCGTTAGCCTCAGAAAAGGGAGCGTTGAGCATAATTTAGCTCCACGTCAACCCTCAATACCAGAGTTGCTTAAGTCATCGGTAAGCTGGAAAAACGTGCTCGTGCACGATATCCCCATAGGAAACAATGGGGCTGAGCTGGCTGCAAAAAAACCTAACACCTGCAAAAAAGCAGCGTCCAGCTTCTAACGCAGCCCCATTGTTTCCTATGGGGAAACACTCTCTAAGTCTACACCTAACACCCTAACATGAACCCCAAGTCTAAACACCCCTAATCTTACACTTATTAACCCCTAATCTGCCGCCCCCGCTATCGCTGACACCTGCATTATACTATTAACCCCTAATCTTCCGCTCCGGACACCGCCGCAATCTACATTATAGTAATGAACCCCTAATCTACTGCCCCTAACATCGCCGACACCTATATTATATTTATTACCCCCTAATCTGCCCCCCCAACGTCGCCGCCACCTACCTACACTTATTAACCCCTAATCTGCCGACCGGACATCGTCGCCACTATAATAAATGTATTAACCCCTAAACTGCCGCACACCCGCCTCGCAAACACTATAATAAATTGTATTAACCCCTAATCTGCCCTCCCTAACATCGCCGCCACCTACCTACAATTATTAACCCCTAATCTCCCGCCCGCAACATCGCCGCTACTATAATAGTTATTAACCCCTAAACCTAAGTCTAACTCTAACCCTAACACCCCCCTAACTTAAATATAATCTAAATTAAACTAAATAAATTTACTATTATTAAATAAATTATTCCTATTTAAAACTAAATACTTACCTATCAAATAAACCCTAATATAGCTACAATATAAATAATAATTACATTGTAGCTATTTTAGGATTTATATTTATTTTACAGGCAACTTTGTATTTATTTTAACTAGGTACAATAGTTATTAAATAGTTAATAACTATTTAATAGCTACCTAGTTAAAATAATTACAAAAGTACCTGTAAAATAAATCCTAACCTAAGTTACAAATACACCTAACACTACACTATCATTAAATTAATTAAATGAATTAACTACAATTACCTACAATTACATTTAATTAAATAAACTAAACTATAAGCTCTTAAGGGCTGGTAAAAGAGCTGATTACTTTGTAATTTAGAATAGGGTAGGGCATTTTTTTTATTTTTTTTTTTTCAAAAGTAAGCTTTATTGAATGAACACATATATAATTACATCTTATACATTTGAGATGAAACATAAAACCAAAGCGATCAGTATCGCCATATCAGATAAACATAAACATATCCTGGTAAGTGACTGATAAAAAGTTATGATATTACAATTGACGTGTTCATTGTTTATAATTCCACTTTGCGATATGCCAAAAATGCACATTGATTCTTGCGGTCGACAGCACCGGACCCAGGCATCCAATGGTAAAAAAAACAACAACAAGGTTGCTAGTATAGTGTTAGATGCGGGTGAGTCCGGCAGTGCCAACCCCACAATGTCTCTGATAATTTCAGTGGAGAAGGTAATAAGAGAAAAGATAGATTCAGGAAGCCGATGGGAAGGTGAAAGAGAAGGGGAATGTTGGGTTAAGATAGTGTGGGGGTAAGAGGGAGGGGAAGAGCAAGTAATGGGATGTGGAGGGGAGGAGAGAGGGAGAAGAGAAAAAAAAAAAAAAAAAAAAAAAGAAGGGGGGGGGGGGGAGGGAAGGGTAAGGGAGGAATTAATTCCAATGGACACAGTAAATTTAAACTAAATAATCCAGATCTTACATAAGTTTCGCCTCGACTGGCCACCCAGTCTCCAAATTTATCCCTGACAGCTATATACCCCTACCCTCCCAGATCAGAATCATATATTCATGAGTCTCAAGTCTCCCAGTCTTTAGGTAGTGGAACCTCTCCAGGCTCAAAAGATCCCAGACCCCAGCCCTCCACTCCTCCAGGCTAGGTGTGTGTATTGATTTCCAATGTCTTGGTATGAGTCCTTTTGCACAATTCAGCATTAGGAGGAACAAATGACGTTTCGCGGCCATGACTATTTTAGGTAGTTCATGAAATATAAGATATTTAGGGTCTGGTGGTAGAATGATCTCCAGTAACCTGCTACACTCCCGAAACACCTCGTTCCAGAAGGGTTGTATATGAGGACACTGCCACCAGATATGTAGCATGGTTCCCACCTCCCCGCAGCCCCTCCAGCACTCACCACCTGTGTGTGGGTATATTTTTTTTAACCTCTGTGGGGTGAGGTACCAACGACTCAAAAATTTAAAGTGTGTCTCTTGCAGTTTCATCGATACCGACACATGTTTCGCTCTGCGAAACATGGATAACCATGCCTTGAGGTCAGGCTCAACGCCCAGTTCTTGTTGCCATGCCGTTGTGTAAGAGGGAAGCGCATCATCGCCCCCCCCCAACAGCATTTTATACAGAATTGAGATGAGATGACGTGGTAAAGTTGGTGAGGTGCAAAGCACTTCAAATGGTGTTTTCTGTCTTTTCAGTAACTCTTTGTCACGCAGAGCACTGTAGTAATGATGGAATTGCATTGCCCTGAACCAAGAAGAAAACAGGTCGCGATCCCATTCAGCCAAATCCATATGTGACTTGATTTTGTCCCCCGACAATGCACCTGAAATCGCTGTCTCCGCTAGAGTATAGCAGGACCCCAGAGAGTAGGCTTTATTAGCTAATCCGTTATCTGGATTTTCACGAACGGGCATCACAGGTGATATAGAGGTAGAGATATACGGTTTCGCCTTAATTAATTTATCCCATCTACTCAACACGTCCTCAATCAGAGGATACCGTGCGAGCCAGGCAGGGCGTTGAGCAGGACTGATCCACGCAAGAGATCCCACGTTACCCCTACCGAGGATCTCCCTATCCAAGCCTATCCAAGCTTTGTTTGGCGAACCATGGCACCACTCAACTATTCGTTGTAGCTGGATGGCCTTTAGGTATTCGCTTAGTCGAGGGACACCTGCCCCCCCCCGGTCTCTGGGCAGGTACATCGTCCTTTGGTTGATCCGTGGTCTTAGATCGTTCCAGATGTACGATTCAATTATCGACTGTATTTGATGGATTAGGTGATCAGCAGACGACAGAGGGATGGCCTGCATAATATATAGTACTCTGGGTAAAATGTTCATTTTAGCCACTTGTATTCTGCCCATCCAAGAGATGGTCTTATTTTTCCATGCCGCAAAATCCCGTGTGGCCTCCTCTCTGATACGTTTATAATTTATGGACACAATTTCCCCAACCGAAGGTGCCAGTGTAACACCTAGGTATTTAAGGTATTTTATAGCAATCCTCAGGGGGCAACCTTCGCTATTTAATTCAAAAGCTTCTCTAGGCATTGAAATGTTTAAGATTTCAGATTTGGAAAGATTGAGTGAAAAATCTGACATCTGCCCAAATCTCTCAAACTCGGTTAGCGATTCTTGCAGAGACCCACCATTATCGGCTAGGGTCAACAGCACATCGTCGGCGTACATGGCCAATTTGTGCTCGATTCCCCCTGTTTTAAATCCATGTATCTCTGGGTTTTTGCGTATCTGACAGGCTAAGACCTCCATGATCAGAGCAAAGAGCAGAGGCGAGAGGGGGCACCCCTGTCTTGTCCCATTAGAGATCTGGAATGTATCCGAGAACAGTCCGTTCACACGAACCTTGGCGTTTGGGTTTGAGTATAGTGAAAGTACATTGTTTATAAAATGAGCTCCGAAGCCCATTTTTTCTAGGGTGATTCGCATAAAAGTCCAATTGACTCGATCAAAGGCTTTTTCCGCATCCGTTGACACAAGGACCAACGGAGCGGAAGCGGCCTGCGCATGAGAAATCAGCTGGATCACTCTGAGAGTGTTATCCCGTGCCTCTCTTGCCGGGATGAATCCTGTTTGATCGGTAGAGAGGGTAGGGCATTTTTTTTTATTTTGGGAGGTTTTATTATTTTATTAGGGGGCTTAGATTAGGTGTAATGTGTTTAAACTTCTTGTAATTCTTTTTTTATTTTCTGTAATTTAGTGGGGGGGTTTTTGTACTATAGTTTAGTTTATTTAATTAAATGTAATTGTAGGTAATTGTAGTTAATTTATTTAATTAATTTTATGATAGTGTAGTGTTAGATTTAATTGTAACTTAGGTTAGGATTTATTTTACAGGTAATTTTGTAATTATTTTAACTAGGTAGCTATTAAATAGTTATTAACGATTTAATAGCTATTGTACCTAGTTAAAATAAATACAAAGTTGCCTGTAAAATAAATATAAAACCTAAAATAGCTACAATGTAACTATTAGTTATATTGTAGCTATATTAGGGTTTATTTTATAGGTAAGTATTAAGTTTTAAATAGGATTAATTTATTTAATTATAGGAATATTATTTCGTTTAATTTAAATTATATTTAAATTAGGGGGGTGTTAGGGTTAGACTTAGGTTTAGGGGTTAATAAATTTATTATAGTAGCGGCGATGTTGCGGGCGGGAGATTAGGAGTTAATAATTGTAGGTAGGTGGCGGCGATGTTAGGGAGGGCAGATTAGGGGTTAATACAATTTATTATAGTGTTTGCGAGGCGGGAATGCGGCGGTTTAAGGGTTAATACATTTATTATAGTGGCGGTGAGGTCCAGTCATCAGATTAGGGGTTAATAAGTGCAGTTAGGTAGCGGCGACGTTGGGGGGGGGGGGGCAGATTAGGGGGTAATAAATATAATATAGGTGTCGGCGATGTTAGGGGCAGCAGATTAGGGGTTCATAGCTATAATGTAGGTGGCGGTGGTGTCCGGTTGGCAGATTAGGGGTTAAACATTTTTATTATAGGGTTTGCGATGTGGGGGGGCTTGGTTTAGGGGTACATAGGTAGTTTATGGGTGTTAGTGTACTTTGTAGCACAGTAGTTAAGAGCTTTATGTTCCGGCGTTAGCCCATAAAGCTCTTAACTACTGACTTTTTTTGGCGATAGGAGTCTTGTCGGTAGAGGGTCTACTGCTCACTTGTTCCAAGACTCCAAATACCAGCGTTAGGCAAATCCCATTGAAAAGATAGGATACGCAATTGACGTAAGGGGATCTGCGGTAGCCTCGAGTCGCGGAAAGAAAGTGAGCGGTAGACCCTTTCCTGACTGACTCTAAATACCAGCGGGCAGTCAAAAGCAGCGTTAGGACCCCTTAACGCTGCTTTTGATGGCTAACGCCAAACTCTAAATCTAGCTGTTAGGTTCTTAGAATACACAAATCTACAGCCTTTTCCAGTCATCTCTTTTAAAATATCATTTACATAGATAATAGGGAGGTACTGCTTTATTATCCCACAAATGTCATTTAATTACCTCTATATAAGCTTTATCAATCATTCTTCTGGAATATCCTCTTTGAGTGAGTCTAGTTCTTAGATTATCACTTTCAATCTTACAGGTATCCCTATCTGAACAATTACGTTTGACTCTCATAAATTGCCCCTTTGCTATGCCCCCAAAGACATGTTTAGGGTGACCACTTGTGGCGTGCAGTATGGTATTTCCTGAGAAATAAACAAGTATCTATTTTAGGATTAAGTTTTATTGCTTTTCAGGGTAAAATCAAAAAAGTTAATTTCCTCTCTATTCTACACAGATGTGAACATAATCCCATACTCATTTTTTTAAGATATTGCACAAAATAATCTGCTTCATCCTTTATGTGGTCCCAGACGATGATCAGATCATCTATGAACCTCTTATAGTGGCGTATAGAATTCAGGAAAGGGTTACTATCTCCATAGACAACAGCACGCTCCCACCAACCTAAAAATAGGTTGGCGTATGAGGGCGCAAAAAAAGCCCCCATGGCTGTGCCCTGCCTCTGGAGATAGTAAACTCCTTCAAACATAAAATAATTATGTTCAAGAAGAAATTGTCCAATATCCAAAATGTACTATCATATCTGTATTGAAAGAGGAACAATTTTCAAGAAAAAACCTGATGGCCATTAACCCCATATGGTGCGGTATAGTTAAGTACAGAGACACCACATCCACCGTCAACCAGCTATAATTAGGATTCCATACAAAGGCTTTAATAATGTTGATGATGTGTGTGGTGTCCCTCACATAACTTCACCATTCACCATAGGCTGTAATATGTCGTCAAACCATTCAGAAGCAGGCAAGTGGTAGAAGAACGGGATGCGTGGATGATCTGTAAATAGATAGTCATATGTGCTTTCTTCAGTAAATCCATGTATTAATCCAAACTGTAGTAATTTTGCAAGTTTACTTTTAAAACTATTCGATAATTTCACGTAAATGCTACCATCTTCTAGTTGTCTCTTTGCTTCATTAATATACCATTACCTATCACAAACAACAATGCTATCTCCCTTATCTGATCTCTTAATGACTAAATTGTTATTATTCTGTAGGGATAATAAAGCTTTATTTTCTTTTTTCTTTAAATTAGTTTTAGATTTAGACTCCTGTTCTTTCAGATCCTGTAGCTCTGTAACTACTCTTTTATGAAATAGTTTGAGGGCTTTACCTCTCACTTGTAAAGGATAAAAATCAGATTTACATCTATATCCAGTGTCTTTTTCTTGTTCAGGTGGTTGATCCTCAGATCCTAAACTTTCCAGAGTAGCCAAGGCCACAGCCTATTCAAAATTTAAGTCAGGTCCTATTTCATTAGACTTATTTCTATACTTTTCTTTGTTTAATTCTAAATTTAAATCTTCACTAAATAATTTTCTTAATGTAAGTGATCTTATAAATTTATTAAGATCTTGAATAGTACGAAACATGTCAAAGTCTTTGAAAGTACAAAAACCATAACTATACCACAACCATAACTATAAACCTTTGTTTCTGTATCTGCTAAATTGTATAAAGATAGATAAATTACATTTACATTTCCGGATTCTTTTATTTCTTTTTTGACAGATCCTTTTCTCTGATCTCTATTATGTCCCTTAGCTGATATCTGTTCTGTCTCTTAATTGTGGTGTTTTTGTCTCTCTGTTTGTAAGTTCCCCCTCCCTTTGACTATGCCAGTGCCTCCTGAAAAAACTGCTTCTTAGCCTATCCTTTCCTATTCTCAACTGCTATATCTCTTTCTTTGTCTATTAGTTGTGCTGTTAATTTATTGGCGTTTGTCTTTGGGCGAGCCCCTAGAGGCATATGTGGTGTAGCAGTGTTAGTACTATTCATATTGGTATTTCTTTCAATTCCTGTAGTATCCAGTTCCTGATCTATATATTCTTGGCCTGAGTTAGAGGTTTCTACATTTGTTGTCTCAAAATCTCTACCACTAAAGGTGACTCTTTTATTCTTTCTATTCCATCTCCTACGTCTATTCCCTCTTCTTTTGTTTTTATTGTTATTCCAACTCTCACTGTGATCAGTCTTGTTACCCCTTCTAAATCCTCTATTTTTCTTTTTCCATATATATACCTGATTATTTGAATAATCTGTGCTGTCTCTTACATATTTGGAATGTTTCACTTGTATTATCTCTCTTTTAACCTCTTCAACTGTCTCGTGGAGTATGGTATCAAACGTTGGGTATTCCAAGCTTTCTTTATGCACGGAAACAGGGGCATCAAGCTCTTCACTATTGGACCGATAAAAGAGTTATTACTACTATAGGGGGATAGTGAAGAATAAAATGGGCCACTCTTGGACCCTAAGAGGGGAAGTCATTAATGTAGGGAAAATAATAATTAACAATTAACAAATAGAAAGTGGTATAAATCTCAGAAGATGCTAATAAGCAACCTAAGAGTTACGCTTTTGCTAATATCAATTGTGAGTATAACGAATATCAGCCACTAAGTTTAAGGCATCCGACAGGTGAGAGGGTTTGAGCTGGACATGCTATGCAGGAACCCCAAATCTGTAATATCAAGTCCTCTAAAAGATAATGTCTGTAGGAGATGCAGCTACAGTGAAAACTCCATAGAAAGAAAATTTAACTACTCCCTTGCGGTCTCGGCCGCAGGCAGCCCGGGAGTCCCAGGATATGGCAGCTAGGAGTTGACTGTACACCATTGATGGTTGGCACATTGT